>NW_027111122.1:739737-741665 GCF_000696795.3 Halyomorpha halys | reverse complement strand
TAACAGAGGTAAGGAGATACAGCGATACGAGGGCCCATTCAAGGTGATAATCATTAGGGAGAATAATGCAGTTACGATAGAGAGTATCCGAGAACCTAAAAAGAGGCGAACTGTCCATATTGAACAATTAAAACTCCCGGCAATGATAATATAGAGACTGGACTGTTCTTATATCACCTCCACTTGAAATGTAGTTATTTATTTAATTTTTATTTTTATTATTTTATAATTTTTTTTATAATGTTGTGTTTTAGTTTATTTGTGACTTTTGTATTTTTTTTTTAATTTTATGTTGTTCATTTTATTGTACCAGAAATCTTTTTCTTTATTTTTAAGTTTGATTTATGTATGTAGTGTTTACTTTTGATCAACTTGTGAGTTTTTGTATATTGGTATAGGAATTTTTTTATTGTAAATAATTTTCCATATTTTTTCTATATATGTTATATTCTACAGTATAAGTTTACGAGGATTGTTCGTAAACTGGCGGGGGGAGTTACAGTCAGCTGGTACTTCGATGTCAGCTGACTGAGCAGATCAGCTGATCAAGTGTATATATAAAGATGTGCTGAACCCAATAATGCCAGTATGTTACAGAAGTTCAAACATGTTACATCTTAGTCCTTCTTCTCTTTTTTAACATTTTGCTTTCGCCAATACTTAACTTGTATACACTTGTAAATAACAATAAATAAATTATTAAAAAAAAATTACCTTTTTCATAGTCGTAACCACTATAATAACAACCGTCTACTTTGATGTAGTCGATCTCCCAGTCAGCAAACATGTTTATGTCTTGTTTGACATTATCTATTATACCAGGATAACCGGCACACGTCTTGGTCCCGTAATTTTCATATATTCCAAACTTTAAGCCTTTTGAATGTATCTAGAAGCAAAGAAATATAATGATTCACATTTAAATAGAGTAAGCTTATATTATTGGTGCATATTAGAAGGTATTGGGTTTCTATATGAACAACAAAATTATATATCGTACATATATATAATACGGTAGTATGGGTCTCTTTTCTGGCACTCAAGAGCCATAGATTTTTATTAATTAAATGTCAAAAGAAAGGAAATGGCATGGTGAAGTGACGAATCTCAATTTTAATCCTTAAATTCTTACTGAAACATTAATAAAAGTACAATGTTATAAAAATCTCACAGAGGTATTTCGGCGAAAATTAGGTTTTAAATATTTTGATGCTAACATCAAGATCCAAATATATTCCAAGCTCTAAAGCCCAAAAATGAACCGTTGTTGTGACAGCACACGAATTAGGTAGGGACCAAACCTCATTTTAAAACATGCGTTCATGTACTGCCTAGTTCATGAGGTCTCAACGGGTACAATGTTGGGTTAATATAAATTTGCCGAAAGCTGAATCTTAACTGTATAACTGACGTGATATTTTCCAGCGGGGGAACGTAATTACTTAATACGTAAACTGTTATAGTCATTATTATAAAAAATAATTATAAAATAGTCATTATTAAGTATCCGCATTTAACAATTGTAGTTGTTGAATAGCCTTTATTGATAATAATATGTAGTCTATACAAATGGGCATAATATCATTTATATTTCAATTGAAGGAAGAGAAGAAGGAAAAATTTTGGTTGAATGGTTGGGTTTGAGTGGGCTGTATAATTGAAAAATGAAACATGATTGAATGAAAATAAAATTCCATTGTATGAATTACAAGTTGTGTAGGGGGTGGCCGAAAGAAACATTTATGGTTAGATGGGTTAATAAATTTTGAATGACTGGGTTATGGAATATTGTAGATATAATGAGGTGGTTGGTGATGATGTATATGTTAGTTGTTGCATTTGGTAGACTTACTCCAAACTCTGGCCTCTCTCTCTCTCTCTCTCTCTCTCTCTCTCTCTCTCTCTCTCTCTCTCTCTCTCTCTCTCTC
>NW_027111122.1:737434-739605 GCF_000696795.3 Halyomorpha halys | reverse complement strand
CTCACTCTCTCTCTCTCCCACCCTCCCTCTCTCCCTCCCTTCCTCCCGATTTTTTTTAACTATACTGATTTCTAATATACTAGGGTCCCCCTCATATGTTTCTTATGATGCAGAAAACGAAAATGCATTTATTGGAACAAGCCGACGCCATTTAACTGAAAGTAGCTCTCATCTACCGGGTCAAGAGAAGTGTTTTAAATCAGTCCAGAGAGCCAAAAGAAGACGTTGGCTACCCAGATCGGACGAATCATCTAGTGAGTCGTCGTAGTCTTCAGAAGCATTAATGACAGAACCGGAAGAGCAGATGAGGAAACGGGACAAGAAACCTAAGACTAGGTGGCAGCGAACCGAGGAAAGAAGAAGATTACAAGAAGAGAACTGAGGAGGGTGGCAGCGGAGGAGCAACCGCACGTTGGTATGCTCCCACGGAGTGAAGGGAGAACACAGCGGTCTGCCTATCATCTAAGTAAGAGGAGTGGCATGGCTGGTGGATACCGGTAGTTCCCACACCATCCTCAGCAGGATGTGATTAGGAGGTTAACCAACGGGGAGAGGACAATCCAGGTATGTAAATGTGAACTAATCACTCTGAATGGGTCCTATCGTGTGGAAGGAGAAGTGGATATGGACCTAAGTAAGTGGGGAATCCAGGGTAACTTGTGGGTTCATAGAGTTGAGAAAATGCCACGGGTATATCAAGCTATCGTGGGGTGTGATTAATTAACTAGAGGGCAGTTACGGATAGCAAGAAAAGTGGGCAGATCGACCATTAGTGTAGGGAACAAAAGGTACAGAGGCCAACACACTCTGGGAGGAAAACAGGTAGGTGCGATTAACAGGGAGGAAATTGGAGACAGGATATAATGAAGGAATTCAGGGACATTTTTTTTTTTAGGGACGGAGAGGCTCTGGGCGTGACGGGTTGAACCGTGCATGAAATCCCTTTGAAGCAGGAGAGGGTGACTTAAGTTAAAGAGAGGAGGGACTACATGCGCTTAGAAAACAGATACGGGAAAAGCAAATTCTTTTTCTTTCAAAAAGAAAATTTGAATCCCAGGGTATAATCGTGGACAGTACGTCGACATACAACAGTCCCTTATGGGCAGTACGGAAGAAAGCCGCACCAGGGGAAACCGAGGAGAAGTACAGATTAGTGGTGGACTACCGGAAACTGAACGATAACACGGTTGACGAGAGATACCCAATTCCACGCTTTAAGGATATCTTGGATCGACTTGGCGTGGCGACCGTGTTTAGTACTCTGGATCTAAAGGCGGGTTATGACCAGATTGAGATGCACCAGCGGGACCTTTTGCACAGCTTTAAAACAGCTTTTACATTCGAGCGTGGAAATTTTGGATTCACGAGGATGCCCTTTGGACTTAAGAACGCGCCCATAACGTTTCAACGGCTCATGGATGAATTGCTAAGAGGTATTGACGAATCCATTTGCCAAATATATATGGACGACCTATTGGTCTTTAGTAAGACGGAACACCTGCGGAGCGTGTTCAAAAGACTTCGGCAGTTTGCGTTAAAACATTCAACCGAGAAATCGATATTGAGGCAACATCAGATTTCGTTTTTGGGGCACACGATATCCCGACATGGAGTGAAACCAGATCCGCAGAAGATGCGACCCAGCGGATGGAGATTCCGAAAGACGTTAGGGGGATCCGACGACTGCTTGGGACTCTCAATTATTATAGGAGATTCGTGCCCGAAACGGAACACTTAGTCCCTATCAATAAAGTCTTAAAAAGGGGGAATCGAGTGATAGTAACGCCGAACGTGGAAAACTATATTCGGAAATGCATGGAAAAATTACAGATGAACTCACGAGCGCGGAAACGCGATACAGCGCACTGGAACGGGAATTTTTGTGCATAGTATGGGACGTGGTCTTACGTGTTCGGTAGGAAATTTAAAATACAGACCGACCATAGACCCCTCCAATGGGTGGGGAAGCTGAAGGAGTCTTCAGTGAAAGGAACTATTGTCCCAGGTCGCGCAGTAACATTCAGTTTTCTCTTACCCTCAAAAGTGTCCAGTGAATGTGAATTTTTTTTGTTTGTTTCAAAAGGTGCTTTACTTCAGGTGGTTAACGCTGAGGTGTACCATACTATTATGTTTAGTGCTTTTTTTTTTTTTTTTTTAATAATTTATTTATT
>NW_027111122.1:730386-733969 GCF_000696795.3 Halyomorpha halys | reverse complement strand
AGAGGCCTAAGAATGTGGAGGGAAGAAAGAACCATGGGGTAAGTCCATCTAGCAATAGTTAACATCCACCACCTCAATGTTAGATCTACAATTTCCATAGCCCAGTCATACAAAATTCTACTAAAAATATAATCATAATGTTTTCTTTCGGTCACCCCCTACGCTTCAGGAATTCTAGGCAGTTCGAACAACGCGGAACAGAACTGAGAAGGGCAAAGGAGTTGCAGAACTTAAATGTCCTCTCTGTAAGGGTGATCACCTGCTATTCACGTGCGAAGCTTTTATCGAGCTCCCTCTTACCGAGAGGCTTGAACACGTCCGAACCTTCGAGGTATGTTGTAATTGCCTTCGCAAGGGCCACTCACAATTTCGATGTCGGAACTGCTGTAAGAAGCACCACGCGCTGATCCACCGCCAGAAAGGAGACAACACAGCCACTGAAGTCGATGCAATGTCCAATAAGCCTACACCTACGAAGACCTTCATTGGTTTCGGATTCACGCCATCGTCATCCACGGATACCATGGTACTACTGGGCACTGCATGCATTCTTGTCAAGTCGAAAAGGGGAGACTTTCATATGGCCCGTGCTGTGTTGGACTCCGGAAGCCAGCACACATTTATTTCCAGCGCGCTTGCACACAAGATTGGCGCTAACATTTCAAACTTCGATCATTGTATCACAAGTCTCGGCGAGTCAGCCGTCCCGAGGTTGCACCTGAAAGGATCTACCTCTTGCACCATACGCCCATTCGCTGGTAAACAGGAATGTAGCCTCTCGCCGGTGGTAGTCGACCGTATCACGTCGTCATTACCAAATGTCAAACTTCCTTCTTCCATCGTCAGCCGCATTATGCGCCATCCTTTAGCTGATCAACGTTTCGGGGAGTCAGGTCCTGTCGATCTGTTAATCGGTGGAGATATATACCCACGGATTCTCGTTGGAGCTCCTTATCCTACTGAAGTCGTTGGACTTTACTTTACGCCCACAGTCTTCGGCTTAGTAGTTTCCGGCGTTGTTCACAATTTGGCTCAACCTACGTCTTGCTCTCTTTTCTTCAATTCAACTCTCAGTGTATCGAATTCTCACGAGAATGTGGTAAAAAATCAGTCTTCTTCTTCTCGCTCAATGATCTCTAAAGGCAACATGTTACCGCGTTCCTCATGCACTGCTCCTCATCCAACTCACAACAGCTCTGTACCGCGTGTATCTATGACATTGCGTCGGCCTTTCAGAGCCTCCAGTCATTTGAAATCAGCAAACCAGAATATCAGTGCAAGGTCATCCGGTAGTTCCGCAACCACATCCGTTTTATCCACGATATCAACTCACCGATCCACGTCTTCAACGCAAACCACGTCTGTACCAAAGATTCCTATTACCTCGAAAACTCTCTGCATCATAGGACATCAGCATCCACCTTTCAGTAGAAGAGATGGCACTCCTTTCAATAAAAATGGAAGAGTAATTCATAAGGAAGAGAAAGGATCTCTTCGGCGAATGTATTCCGAGGTAATACCCGAGGGATTTCTTTCATCGACATCTATAATTGAAGACGAATGCCACAACCATCAGAATTCCATTGACAATGGAATATTCAGACAAGAGAGTCTGACACCCATTCGCAATCTGTCTTTCCACTATTACTTCGACACAGTAGGTTCTAAGATCCAAGATAAATCTGCTACCAGTCACTTCGGTGCAGCCAAGATTTAAAGATCAATTCGACTCGAGAAGCACCTCCAGCACTCTAGAAGGTGAAAATTATTCTTGTATATTTGTATATAGCTGCGATCAGCTAATCATTTTTGGTTCTTTCGATTCATTGTTCTTCGGTTTAGTTTTCTTCGTTTTTAGATGCATGTATATAGTTAGGGTAAACATGATTGTTTGATCTCTCATACTAGCATTCATTGGGTTCTTTAGTTCTGTTATAAATTTCAGTTCTTAGTTTTCATCCACTCTTGCCAAGCGGGAATTATTAGGGTGGGCGGACGCATCCTCAACATAGTTCCTAGAAGTAGCACACATTTTGTTTATTTTTTTCTCTATCTTACACAAGAATCAATTTCCTTTATTCTTATTCATATTTCCTTTTTTTTTATCAAACATTATAAACAGATTATGCTGGGTCATCTGCTTTGGTCGCTCTGGTATAAATGACTTGTGAATGGTGCTTCACGACTTGCTTGATCAAACTTTTATTGAGCAACTCAGTAAGGGATTTCCTCGCAAGAGATCCACGAACTTTGGTCTTTCACTGACAATGGAAGGTGTGATCAACCTATAAGCTGGTACTTCTTTCAGTAGCTTTTCATAGGTGACATTGTCAAACAAAACTTGGTTGTCTAATTTGTCACATACTTTTCCTTTCGACCACTTCTTATTCTTGGCTTTGTCCCCTGATCCTCCGTCCTTCTTTTTGGGATTTTTCGCTGGCTGCTTCGATGAGCCTCCATTCTCGTCCTTCTTAGGAGGCATGTTGAAAGAAAAACTGAGTCACAAGACTTATTCATATTTCCTTTTTTTTTTATCATTAAATTAGCTTAAACAAGTCATTACAAGTAATTTTAAATGATTGTTTAGGATGTAAAGATCAATTTTGTTTACATTTATACTCTGTGCATAAGCATTATCTTATTTTGTATTGTTCTTCTCTCTCTGTAAATTTCAGCCTACCTGCTACAGCCTGCACTGCATCTCAAAAGTAAATCACCCGGAGCGATTTAGGTGGGCGCTATGTTCCGGGTAACCTACAGCAACCGAAAGGTTGAATCGGAAATGCTGCCATGTGTAGGATTAGTAGCGCCCCATGTGGCCAACAGCCAAATCTCACCTCCTCCATTGCTCTCGGTGGCAAGAGAAGCACCCCAGACCAATGTGAGGTAGCCATCTTGGCTCAGCCAGAGAAGCGTCCATCTTTTTCTTTTGTTAACTCATCATTAATATCTACATGAGTGAGTGAGTAGATTTACTTAAGTGGTTCTCGGCAGCAGAGGGGAGAGAGGCCTAAGAATGTAGAGGGAAGAAAGAACCATGGAGTAAGTCCATCTTGCAATAGTTGACATCCACATCATTATCAACCACCTCAATGTTAGATCTACAATTTCCATAGCCCAGTCATACAAAATTCTACTATCAATCTAATCATAATGTCTTTCGGTCACCCCCTACACCTCTTGTAAGATAAAACAATAGGATGTTATTACATTTAATCATGTTTCATTTTTCAATTATACAGTCCACTCAAACTCAACCAGCCAACCAAAAGTGAAGTGTGTCTTACAATGCGGTTGAAGGCATACTTCATAAAAATGTCATTTTTTTTTTTGTGGTTTACGATTATTATGTCATAAACTGGTAGAGGGTGGAGTTATAATACGACAAGGCGTGATACTCCCTACCCATGTAAATAAACAACCAAAGTGTATATAAGACGCATTAAGAGAAAGAATAAAACAGTGTTATTTCAGTAGTCTTGTGTATAGTTACTCTGCCCGATGTCTTAATTTTTTTTTTGTTTCTCTTCCGACAATGCATATATATAAGTTACGGTATGAGTCAGCTGTTATTTCGATGTCA
>NW_027111122.1:723839-727065 GCF_000696795.3 Halyomorpha halys | reverse complement strand
GCCGCTTTACGCCTCATCTACTTTTGGGGTGTCCTGGTGTGTTGAGGTGCCATTATCACATCCAGGTCCTTCATTTCCTTTCATATCAAAGAGTTGTCAAATTCTCTTCTACCATCCGATGAGTTTGAGAACTCCGTAGAACTGAAACCACAAGCGGAGAGCTGCCAATACTTCTTCTGAAGACCTATCTTCCACCTTCCATGTAAATGTGTCGATTTGTAAATCTTTGAGTGGAGCATCTGTGTCTTGTCCATTCCAATCTGTTCATCACGCCATAGCCGCTTGATCTTCTCCCAAACGGTGTCGTTGCCAACATACAGGTGATGTTTTTCTCTAGGCTTCGAAGCATTCTTTAAAATTCTACAGATACGGTCATTCTTCACGCCTTGTTGCGACCAGATCGTCGTTATTTTACTTCTTCCGTACTCACTGTGTTTAATTTTGGTAATTCCGGTGGTTTTCGTCTTCCAAATAATTTGTCTCTTCTTGTCTTTAATTATTTCCTCCATTTTCCTCTATATCCCCTGGTCTTTCTTCAGCCAAACTGTCGTTATTCGAAGATTCTTCCCTACCATCTTCTTCCGCTTTATCCTGGTCTTTCTCTCTAGGCTTCCATTCCCTCATGGCACCGGATGGTTCCCCATTTTCTTGTTCCACGGCGTTCGTGGTTATGGCTCGAGACAACCAATCGTCCACCACATTTTTTTTGCCACGTATCTATATAACATCTCGCTGAATTTGTCTTGAATTCTGTTATAGCGTGCCAGGAGTTCTGCGGCATACTGACCATTAGACTGTCTCGGTTTTTTCGTTTCTCTGAACATCATGAATATATCCTCCTCTGGGGTCCACCGTCCTCCTCCGAATGCCTTCTTTAATCTTTCTTTGATGACCTTCCAGGAGGTCTCTTCATCTGCCTTAATCTGATTAAGGATACTTCTTTTTACACGGCAGACAACCGCTGCTTTCAGTGCTTTTGGATCCTCGTTGTGCAATAGATCATCCGACATCTTCGCTTCTATTGGCCCCATCAGGCGATCGCGCCCTTTTAAAAAATGATTTAATTCTCCGGTCTCTCCGGTGAATTTTTCTAGGTCCGATACCGCTATTCTCAGATCCTGGGCAGTTGCCGTACAGATCTTGATCCATTTTAGCGTCGTGGCATGAAATTGCGCTAAAGAGACTTCTGGTAATGGTTGAATCACCTGCGGAGGTGGGTTGCCAGCTGCTAAAGCTTGGTTGACAGCAGCTTGAGTTTGGTTGACTGCAGCTTGAGGTTGGTTGTTTTGGTTCATATTCTCTAGGTTCAGAACTGCATGCTGAGAAAAGCAAGAAAAGAATTCAAGACAAATTAAGCGAGATGTTGGAAACGATTCAAGTACAGGGTCGAATGCAATCCACGGTACTGAAGATTCAGTTGGCAAAAGAACAGAAGAAGAAAGAGGGAATGCCGAGAGACCGCTCGTTTGTGGAATGTGCTCCAGATCTCATTGATACAAGTGCTATAGAGCCCAAATGGAAGTAGAGGAGCCTCTAGTTGGTGGTCTCGGATGGAATATCATCGGCTAAGAAACATGCCAAACCCTTGGAGAAGAAGAGACCAAAGAGATGGTAGAAGAGAGAGAAATAGTATCACGGAAAATAGAAGGAGCCAAGTTAAACCCAGAAACAATGTTCGGCGGGAGGACCGCTAGTACCATGGGTGTGGTAAAACTGGAAACCTGGTAGCACAATGTCCCCGTTCCCGAATTTTGAATGTGGGGCAGAGGGACATATAGCGAGTTGTCTACTGACTGCCGAGTAGAGAGGACGTGTGCAGAGTGTGTTAAAGTTTCTAAGTGTTGTTTAAGTGATAGTAGATATTTATGAAAACAGGAGTGTGCCAAAACGTTGGTAGAGAAGTGTTTTGTTGGTGTGTGGAATTGAACAAATTCCACCGAGCAGGTTTGGCGGAATTTAGGAAAAGAGTGGGGCCACGAGGTGGTTTTCACCCCACGTGACTGAAAAAACAAACGGGATCAATTTGTGCAGTAGACGAACGTAAAGAGCACAAAAAACAAAAAGTACGAATACCTACACGACCCCATTCGGTGTACTTTACGATAAGTTATCGATTTTTCAAGTTTTAAAGGTTAATTGATTGTTGGAGTGAGGTGCCTGGAGTGGCTGGAGTGGTCAGAGTGGGGTCGCGCCGTGCACCTTGCCCTAGAGGGGAAGGTCTACAATCTAGGTAAACTTGAGTATTTATTCCGGGGCCCATATCATGGCCGGAAATGGGGAAATAAGGACCACCCCGGAGACTTTAACGGTGGGTGAAGGAAGAAGTGGGCCTTCGATGGTAAATTCGGAGATTTCAACGCTGGAGCAAGATGGAAAAGGAACATCGATGGACTTATGGATGATTTTAACGCCCGAGAAAGAAAGTAGGTGGCCCTCTATGGAGAATTCGGTAGTCATTAAGGATGGAGATGGACCCTCAATGTCCGAATCGGACTTCCCAATGACATATGGGAGTGTTGGGAGGCGAGTGAGCCCACAGAGCCCCAAGGAGAAGAGGAAAACGAGGGCTAGAGTGGAAGACTCTCTCTCAGAAGATAGTCCCTCGGAGAAAGCCAGGACCCTAGCTGATGGAATCAGGAAGTACTTGATTCACATTAAGATCTGCTTGAATAATCAAGAATATATAAACCAAAAAAATAGTGAAATCAGGGACATCGTGGTTGGACTAGAGGCCAAATGGCACTCCGTCCTTGGTATAGTTAGGGAGGTGGTCCGGGAAGCCTTATACACCGACCAGCTCTACAGTATCATTACCGATAAGGTTGCAGAAATGGTGGCTCCACAGATTGTCAAGTCAATATGGGGGAAGCCGTGCAGGGACGTGGGAGTGAGGTGTCTCCTACCTCTGAAAGGGTCAGCGAGACCAAACCACGTAAGAAGACCAAGCGGCAAGACCCCAAAAGTAAACCGGAGCCATCAAAATGTCATGACGCTGCCCCGGCTCCAATGCCCCTGAAAGGGAGTGACAACCCCATATGCCGGGGCAGGAACATGACGGAGGACTCAAGCGAGGATGAAGAGGTGTATAGGGCGGTTCCAGGCCCAAGCGACCCCCAAGGGAAGCATGATGCCGGCAAGGAGGATTGGGTCCTGGTAAAGAGGAAGAAAGAGAAGAAGGGGGAACAAAAAGAGGAGAAGAAGGGCAAGTTGACGTTTGCCGGTGTCC
>NW_027111122.1:715621-719682 GCF_000696795.3 Halyomorpha halys | reverse complement strand
CAGAGCACGTGGTATTGGACTGCACCGCGATGGAATTACACCGTGCCAGGTTGTCGAGAAAATGCGGGATCTTCGCCCTCGCCGAGTCGGACTTCCCTCTGCTGATGGAAGAGGATAATTACCCGTACTTCAGGGAATTCATCTACCGGTGGAGGGAAGTGGCCGGGTCAACGAACTTTACATTGGGAAGGGCTCGGCCGCCAGGGGTCGGCGAGCCACCAATGGAACATGAAGATCAAGAGGACAGCGAAGAAGCAGTTTGAGACCAGTAGGGCTGGACTAGGCTGCGCACTGGAGGTGACAACCGGACGGATGCGGACCAGGCGTGTTGGACGTACCGGACGGATGCTGGTGGATAAGGTGTAGCCCCATCTTAAGGCACTCAACCGAGTGCTCGGCTGCACCAGGTTTTTAAAAATAATTATTGTACCCTAAAATTAATGGTTCCACAAAATAATTTTGTATGCCATAAATGAAAATAAAGTTAAAAAAAAAAGAAAAGATGTTTATTGGCAGCAGTGGCATGCGCAACCATAACGCACTACCACACTGTTGCCGAACCCCGTATGGCAGCAATGCCAGGAAGGGGGAACAAAAAAAAAAAAAAAAAAAAAGAGGGACATATAGCGTGTCCGTATATGTATCGACGGAGGGAGCAAAATGTGCCGAGGTCAATGCTCAGAGATTACGGAGAAGGGTAATCTCTCAAAGGACGAACGGATCCATGAGTGAATCCACTAAGATGTCCGAGACCTCAGGAACAGAAACTAAAGCAGGGGACTATGAGCGAGAGGATAGACAGCAAGGGAAGAGGAAGACTTGGAGACAAAAAGGAGAAGCAGCAGCAGAGGGGCTGCCGCACGTTGGAGATCAACCATATGAAAGGAGAACACAGCGGTTTGCCTATAATAGAGATTGCAGGAGTCAGGTGTCTGGTAGACACTGGTAGTTCCAGTACTATCATGAGCCGAGAGGCTGTGGACAATTTGTGTAGTGGAGAGAGAGCACACCGGATTCAAGTATGTGTGCAGTGTAGGTTAATCACTTTAGGTGGCTCTTGTGAGGTAGAGGGAGAGGCGGAAATAAGATTGAACCATTGGGGATATAGTAAGGGAATCTTGAAAGTCCATTTTGTAAAGACCATGCCGAGAGAATATAATGTTATTGTGGGATGTGACCTGTTAGGGAAGGTGGGTGCTTGGTTTAAAAATAGCAAGGGAAAATGGAAGATTAGGATAGGAGGTAAAACCTACAAATGTCGTCAACAACAGAGGAATGAGGGTGCACGAATTGGGGCAATCAATCAAGCTGAGGACTGGAGACAGCGACTCAAGAGGGAATACCAGGATATTTTTTGTACAGAAGGGGATATCCTCGGAGCGACCGGGAAGACTGTCCATGAGATCCCAAAGAAGCAGGAGAGGGTAACATATGTAAAGGAAAGGAGATGCCCAGAGGCACTACGTCACCACATCCGGGAGGAACTCGAAAGTTTAAAACGACAGAGAATCCTTATTAATTGTACATCCTCATACAATAGGCCATTATGGACGGATAAAAAAAGGAGTGCGCCAGGTGAAACTACTGAAAAGTACAGAGTGGTGGTAGATTACAGGAAGTTGAACGAGAACACCATTGACGAAAAGTATCCAATCCCCAGATTTGAAGACATTTTAGACAGGCTGGGTGGGGCGACGTTATTCAGCACACTGGATTTGAAGGCTGGGTATCATCAAATTAAGATGCACCCTAATGATCAGTTTGTCAGGTTTACATGGATGACCTCCTTGTTTTTAGGAAGAACGAGATTGAACACGTACGACGCTTGAAGAGTGTTCCAGAGAATAAGATATTTTGGGCTCAAATTGTCGGGGGAAAAGTTGGCGCTGGGACAGGAACAAATAAAATTTCTGGGCCACACAATTTCTAAGGAGGGAGTTAAACCAGACCCGGATAAAGTTTCAGCAATCCAGAAAATGGCAGTACCTGGGGACATAAAAGGAATTCGGAGGTTGTTGGGGACTCTATATTATTACAGGAGGTTTGTTCCAGAAATGGCAGAGTATCTCGTTCCACTCAACAACCTACTCAAGAAAGGGAGGAAGACGATCGTCACCCCGATGATGGAGGACAATATCAGACGGTGCATGGAGAGGTTGCAGCAAAAGCCGGTACTAGCTTTTCCAGATTTTAATCGGCAATTCACGATTACAACAAATGCGAGTGAGTATGCTCTAGGAGCGGTGCTGTCTCAGGAGGGTGATGGGGGAGAGCGCCCAGTGGCGTATGCCAGCAGGCGCCTTACGGAGACGGAAAGTAGATATAGCGCAATGGAGCGAGAACTCTTGGGAATAGTGTGGACCGTCGATCACTTTAGACTATATGTTGTTGTGTTCGGCTGGAGGTTCAAGATTCACACTGACCACAGACCACTCCAGTGGGTGGGAAAACTTAAGGAATCTAGGATAGCTAGGATAACTCGCTGGAAGGAACTTCTAGCACAATATAACAAGGAGGTTATATATAAACCGGGCATAGAAAATGTGGTGGCCGATTGGTTGTCTCGAGCTATAACCAAGAACGCCGTGGAACAAGAAAATGGGGAACCGTCCGGAGTCATGAAGGAATGGACGCCCAGAGAGGAAGACCAGAATAAAGCCGAAGAAGATGATAGGGAAGAATCTTCGAATAACGACAGTTTGGCCGAAGAAAGACCAGGGGATAAAGAGGAAATGGAGGAAATAATTAAAGAGAAGAAGAGACAAATTATTTGGAAGACGAAACCACCGGAATTACCAAAATTAAACATAGTGAGTACGGGAGAAGTAATATAACGACTATCTGGTCGGAACCAGGCGTGAAGAATAACCTGATCTGTAGAATTTTGAAGAATTCTTCGAGGCCTGGAGAAAAACATCACCTGTATGTTGGCAACGAAATCGTTTGGGAGAAGATCAAGCGGCTAAGGCGTGATGAACAGATTGGAATGGACCGGACATACATCCGTTTTAAATTGATGGTGGAAACCCTTCTGGAAGAACAACAAAGAGAAGTCACCGTAGCGTATCATCAGGGAAAGACATACCATTGGGGAAACCATGGGACTATACAAGCCATAAAAAGAAGATACTTTTGGTGGGTTATGAGGAAGACTATATCAGAGGTTGTAGGAAGCTTTGAGGTTTGTTTACGCACGCAAGTGCGACTCACATCCGCCTAAAGGAAGACAGGAGAAGACACCTAACAAAGATGCACCACTTAAAGATTTACAAATCGATACATTTACTTGGAAGGGGTACAAATGGGTGACCATGATTGACCTCTTCAGTAAGGCCCCAATGGCGCACCAGGTGCAAGATAGGTCTTCGGAAGCAGTATTGGCAGCTCTCCGCTTGTGGTTTCCGTTCTACGGAGTTCCTGAACGCATCTCATCGGATGGTGGAAGAGAATTTGACTACTCTTTGATACGAACGGAAATGAAGGACCTAGATGTGATATGGCACCTCAACACACCAGGACACCCCAAAAGTAGAGAAGGCGTAGAGCGGCTACACGGAACGCTGAGCGATCACCTCCGATTGTACCAGGCAGACCTAGGGCTGGAACCGGACGTTGCAATGCCAAAGGCAATTGCGGCGTACAATCATTCGGTGCACACCTTTACGGTGTTTTCGCTGTTTGAGATCCTTTTCGGGCTTTGTGGAATCTGACGGGACTACAAGGGCACGGTGTTATCTTTTCTTAAGTGGTAATCGTTTTGTAAATTTTTAACTGCTCACTAGACTGAGAATAGGGCACACAAGACTCACTCATTCCTACCTCATTACAAAGGAGACCCAACCAAAATGTAAACACTGCAATAACAATATGACAATTGGCCACATCTTTGAGGAATGCCCATACTTTAAATCACAACTCAGCAGATTTGGATTGAAGCTTGACATATCATCAGCCCTCGGAAACGATGACAAAACCATAAAATCGGTACTTAGATTTTTGAGAACACAAAATATAATTGCAGAAATATGATAAAAAAAAATAATAAAAATTAATAAATAAAT
>NW_027111122.1:711137-715571 GCF_000696795.3 Halyomorpha halys | reverse complement strand
CGTTCGTATAAAGGTATGTGTATATATATATGTGCATGTGTGTGTTTATGTGTATGTGTGTGTACGTGTGTATGTGAAAAAAAAAAGAAATATATATATATATATATATGTGGCTGTGAATATATGTATGTATGTGATAATATGTATGTGTTTGTATATACGTATGTTGCTGAAAACTAATAGGAAGTAAATGGCGTTGATGACCGGGGAGGTTTTACGCCGTTAAACAGACCAGAACAGTATAACAAAACTAACGATTTGGTGTAATCATGTCCTTACATAATTGGTTAATATTAGCTAACATTAGGTTATGGATCTAACTGGTTTATTTGTTGTAATGGTTAAACCAATAAGCTATTATTAGCTGGTAGTTTTTAAATTACCAAAATAAAACTAATTTGTTAAATACGGATACGACAGTAAGATGGAAGATTTTTTAATCATTATTTAAGCTTCTCAAGGGGGGAGAGATTGAAAACGTAGAGACATATAATTTATAAGAAATTGAAATTTAATTTTTGCATTGAAACCTAAAAAAATATGTTACTTCTTAAACTACTTATAATATTTTTTTTTCTAATAAACATAAAAGTAAACTAATGTTAATTAAAATAGATGACATCTAATTAACATACAAACTTGGACAATGATTCCATCCCGTAAGGAAATCTTTTTCTATCAGGCTGCAAGTAACCTGAAGCATTTCTCTCTTTCTCTAACCAACAATCATCAATAACGATATACTCATAGCCTGCAGCTAAGTAACCTTCATCCACCATTGTCGTTGAAATTTTTCTTATGAGTTTATCACTGAAATCATAAGGGATAAGATGTTTTCAAATTCCATACTTTCAATGATATTTGTTGCTGTTTAATTCATAATATTAGAGTTTAAGTTAATTAGTAATAGATCCTTACCATTTTGCTATTTTTCTAAATAAATAATTACCTTATACACTCGTCTGGAAATTTGTCACAGTCGATGGTACACCTGTACCTCTGCCATGACATCCATCCCATTGGAGGAGTAAGTGCTAAGCCATTGTCCAAACTGTATACCACCTCCAACCACAAAAAAAATACTATGAGCAGCATTGAATTCCTAAAAATAAATAAAAGAGAAGAGTGTTGAATAATTTACTTATGCTTTAACACCTCTTGGTAATTTCTATCTACAGCTAGGCACTGCTTCCTATCTTATATCCTCAACTCAACTTATTAGGTATTCATACATGTGGCACAAGTATGTTATCTTTTTCCCTAACTTTTACAAAATAGATACAATTTATAGTCTGGAGCCATCAATCGTTGTTGAGTACATTTCCCTCACTCCTTTTTTAGCATGAATTTACTGTATGGAATATTTTGTGTACCTATTCCATATCCAAATTTCAGGACCTTTCAGTTTTAGCTTAATGGCTCATTAAAAATAAATCTAATAAAGCTAACATCCTATTTTGTACAGTATGACAAAACACCTATGCAATGCTTGGAATTTTTGATTTGATATTTACTGAGCTAATTTTTAAACCGTCTCCAGTGCTCTTAACCCTAAAATTTTAATGGGACATGGTAATTCTGTTAAGTAAATAATAGTCATATTTTAGAACGCATTCGTACTAACCTGAAGGCGTAAATCACCAGAAATCACACTTAAACAACATACGTAAAATCGAAAAAAACGTGTTGTATAAAACCGTTTCAGAATCCAATTTCCCATGAGAATACGCCATCATATTTTCGAGTCTGTTTCACTGACTAAAGAGACTAAAATGCTGTTATGCCATTGCAATCATTGTAATGACGGATTCTTACAGGAAATAAAATTTCGATTTTTTTTTTTTCAAGGGGTTTTCAATTTTCTGCACTGTTAGCACACAAATCGTCAGTATACAGTAAAGAATTGTTTGATGGTTTTGCGATTTAAGGCTTCAGGACGCGTTGGATAAAAAAAAGGAGCTCAATAAGAAGTAGTCTTACAATACTTTTTTGCTATCAGAATTTGTAAAAAAAAGGTCTCCATTTGGGATACATAGTTGGATAGTCCAGAGTTAGGTTGGTAGGAAAAGGTTAGAAAATCAATAATACCCTCATAAGAGATTGACCACATACCACTATTGTGACCCAGAAAAAAACATATTAAAATTCCAGAAAATGTGGAGTTTATGAAATTTATTTATATCGAAGAGATCTGTATCCTTTCAGTAAGTGGAAAACTTTTCAGAAAGAGGAAGATATAAAGAGTATAAAATATCGTCTTGTTCAGAAAATAAATTATTGAATTATAACAATGAATAAATTTAATAAATCAAAGTGATCAAATGTTTCAGGGAATAAAAAAAAAATCACTCGGTGATTACAAATAGTTATTCCCATACAAATTTACAAAAAAATAATTTTAATTTTATTTTCATTTTCACATAAAGCAATTATCTTGGGTGGATATAATATTCAATGGTAACTGGATTGTCATTTATACCATTATGGACGAATACGAATGATTTTTGAAACTTACTTCAAAAGTGTACATATAACATTATAGAAGTCAGAATACAGGGTGTCCAATATAAATGGGTCAAAGTCCTCTCAACGAAGCGAATGTTCTGATCAAAAATTTTGGAATTTATATATTAAACGTTTCAGTAAATAATTGCAATAAATGCCTTTAAGCTAATCATCTGATTAAATAGTTTCCGCTGTATTTGTATTTAATATATTTATATTATCGGCACTTGGGTAATGTTCAATTACCATATGTTAATGTTTGTCAATTTATGTAACTATCGTTTGATTGTCGTATCTCTTGGAAACAACACAGTAATTCATTGATAGAAAAATGGATTGGAAAGCTTCAAGTACAAAGGGTAATTAACGGAACAACCTGAGGAGTTGACAGGAACGCAGTACTTAAAGTATACCAAGCTTTAATGTACTCCAAGATACATTTATAAGGCAGCTTTGCAAGTACAAATATTCTAGCCAAGCTTAACTCACAGGATTCTTTAGGATAAGTCTCACCGTAATGTTGTGTGTCGAATGAAGGCCTACCACCTCTGATCTTTTAAGATTAACCTACAAAACACACACTACACCCATAAAGAAATTTTCAAGTAAAGAGGAATTCCAGCTTGCCACTGACAGAGGGAATTGTTTTTGCAATAAATAAATTAAAGAAAATCAGACTAACAGGCATAAAAAAAAGAAGTACACCCTTGTACTTATATACAACACAAATTAAACCTAAAACTATAATATTTAAAAAATAAAGTACTTCACCGGAAGAGTATTAAGAAAAATAGCATAAAATAATCTGGTCCCTTCTCAAACATCTACTAATGTTCAACGACGGGTATAAAACAATCACATCCACAGCATCTGCTTATCTACCCATAAACATAAACTACACCAACTTCGTAGAGACTACAGTGCATAAATAAACTCGGACACACTGAATGCCTTGCATAACATGTATTCAAACTACACTGGACTTGGGATTGCGGCTTCTAAACATTATTTATGACACTAGAAATTCGATAGCAAAATAAGTACTCTTCCAGGACGTCATAATGCTTACTAGACAGCATCGGAACTAATTGGGCCCATTAAGAGAGTCCATTCCAAGAGTAACATACAACAGCTCTCCATAAAAACCGAAAGAGATTAGACCATGGAGCAGCAACCACAGAAAAGAAGATGTCTTAACGTAACTGAGATTAGGGCACACACCCCCTATTGATCCCTAAGGAAAATCTATCTAGTTATCTTTTTTGTGAAGTGAAACTAAAAATAATAGGAGAGAGAGGACTGCGAAAAGAAACGCTCGAAGTGCTGTCAAATACTGATCTATTTGCGGAGCCTGTCCGTCTTATATATAAAATCGGTCAGCTGATATGGACAGTCCGTAACTTTATATATATATATATATATATATATATATATATATATAAGTTAAGTATTGGCGAAAGCAAAATGTCAAAAAAGAGAAGAAAAAATAAGATGTAACACGTTTGAACTGAACTGCTGTCAACGATTATGCCCTGGGCTTTCAAATTTTCCAGCTCGTCTCTTATGTGTTTTCTAAGCGTATTGGCGAAAGCAAAATGTCAAAAAAGAGAAGAAAAAATAAGATGTAACACGTGTGCACTGCTGTAACATACTAACTTTATTGGGTTCGGTACATCTCTTTATATACATGCGATTAGTTGATCTCCTCAGTCAGCTGACATCGAAGTATCAGCTGACTAAGGCTGTAACTCCCCCCCCCCCACCAGTTTACGAAAAATCCTCGTAATCTTCAACTATACAATAAATCAAACCTCGCAGCTTCCTACAACCTCTGATATAGTCTTCCTCATTCCCCACCAAAAGTATTTTCTTTTTAACGCTTGCATAGTCTCATGGATTCCCCGATGATTTGTTTTTCCCTGATGATAC
>NW_027111122.1:710536-711087 GCF_000696795.3 Halyomorpha halys | reverse complement strand
GAAAATTGGAGAGGGAAAAAACCAGGAGAGTAGCTGGGGATAATTTAGACCTCACAGATAGGAAGGGAATAATAAAAATTGGGACAATTGTATATAGAAAGTTGGGATCAAACAGGGGTAAAGAGATACAGCGATACGAGGGACCATTCAGAGTGATAATAATAAGAGAACATAATGTTGTGACTATTGAGAGTATTAGAGAACCCAGAAAGCGCAGGACCGTTCATCTTGAACAACTTAAAGTCCCACAAACTGAAACACCTGCGAAGAGTAATCCAGAGTGTCCTCATCTCAGCTTATCTGTTGTGTTATCTTTTCTTAAGTGGTAATTAATTTTTTTTTAAATTTATCTTTGATTATGGTGATGTACTGAATAAATTACGTTGCATTTTTTTTAATTGTATAAATTCATGATTTTATTTTTATTTTGCTTTACTTTTATTTTGTAATAAGCGATTATGAGGAGTGTCTATCTTTTGCTTTCTTTATTGTATATACTTTATTGTAAATAGTTATATTTGTTGTATTTTATATTAATTTATTGTTTAGTT
>NW_027111122.1:675792-710098 GCF_000696795.3 Halyomorpha halys | reverse complement strand
ATATATGGACCGTTCTTAGGTCTGTTATGGATCAGAATAATACTAAGAGAATGGAAAAAGGGTTTTAATACACTACGATAATTGAAACTTTGATACTGAATTGTATTCAAGGAGCACCTCCTTATATATCTGATCAGTTTATCTACACGATCAGTTGATTTTACCCGGCAGCTGACAGTATTGTTCAGGCCTTACCTCCCCCCCACCAGATTCCATAAACTATCAGTATAATGTAAATATGACAATAAAAAAAAATTCAAAGTTAACTCCTCTGTCTACGCAGCCATAAATAAATACTAGATGATGAATTACAATGACAAAAGAATAACAATGGATTCTAATAACAATAGAATAACAAAATTAATAAGACAAATGACGCGAGAACAAAATAAAATTATTATACAATAAAACAAACATTTTCTAACAATAGTCAACTTATAAAAATATACAAAGAATAAAAAAAAATATATACAATTTATTTTATTAGTGATAATCGGAGGGAGCTTCCACCCCCTGAGATGAAACTGCATGGGGGTTATTTAATTGTTCGATGTGAACCGTTCTCCGCTTTCTCGGTCTTGTCAAGCTTTAATGGTGACAATGTTATGTTCCTTAAATATTGTGATCCTGAATGGCCCCTCGTGGCGCTGAACCTCCTTCCCCCTATTGGATTCCAATATTCGATAAACAATCATTCCTATTTTGAAAGCTTCTGTCATGTCTCTGACATTCAAATTCTGCAATGCCATGCGCTTACTCTTTTCCCTCTCAATCCTTCCAGATTCACCTTAGCCCATACTTTTCTCAACGCTAGGCCGTTGTTTAGGATCTCCCTTTCTCCGTCGTCGCACCACTGTGATCCTGCCGCCGTGCATGTAGTCCAAAGAGTATGTCAATTGGGGCAAACCCCGTTACTGTGTGAATTGACTGATTTTAGGCTGCGATTGCTCGGGTCATTGCTTCATCAGGTTCCAACCCCTTCTCTACTTGATATACCAGTAAATGATCACGGAGAGTACTATGAAGGCATTCTATTCCTCCTCGGCTTATGGGGTGTCCTGGGGGTGTTAAGTCCAGTTAATGCCATGTCACCTCCAGTATTCTCATTTCTTACCGGATGGCCGCATTATCGAACTCTTTTCCACCGTCGGATGAAATTCTATCAGAGACTCCATAAAATTGAAACCAGCCTCCGCAGATTTATCCCGCACTGGGTACGGCATAGCCACTTGAGGTCACCACGAATAGGTCGATTACTGTTATCCATCTATACCCTTTCCAATAGAAGGTAACCACTTGCAGTTCGCTAAGTGGTACTGCCGCTGTCGGTGTCTCTTCTTACCTTATGCGGTGTGGATGCCGATCATACTTTATTTTAAGGCAAAATGCACAATTCCCGATCGTCTTCTGTATGGTGTCCTTCATCCCTCACCAAAATTATTTACGCCGCAATGCTTATAGTGTTTCATTTAGCCCTTGGTGGTTGATTTTACCTTGGTGGTAGGCGAGCGTTACTTCCTTCTGCCGTTCCACGTCTTAGATGGCTTAAATCATTTGCGTGCATCGGATAAATGATAGGCCCACTGAAATCTGTTGTGTCCACCATAATCTGCATATATATTTTATATCAGACTACCGCGTTCGATAGAGCTACGTATAGATGGTATGTCTTTCCAGTTTTGGATACATCCCTTAGCATTCTGCAAATTTGATCCTCGCTGAAGCCTGGTTACAACCAGGTAGTGGTTATTTAACTCTTGCCGTATTTAGATTGCTCCACCTTGGTTAAATCGGAGGTCTTCATCTTCCAGATAATTTGGTTTCTCTTTTCAGTTATAATATCTTCCAACTCCTTCATCTCTTCTGATCTTCTGTCGCTTCCCTCCTCGTCCACAGACGATTCTGCTCTCGGGTCTTCTCCTGGCGCACCTTCTACTTCCTCCCCTGGTGTCCTCTCGCGTAGAAATTGCCTTGTTTTCCTCGAAGGCCGTCCCAGGTCATTTTTGATCGTATTTACTGTTATTACTCTGAAGAACCAGCCGGCCACTACATTTTCTTTTCCGGGTTTGTAAATAATTTTTATGTCGTACTAGCTAAGAAGTTCTTTCCAACGCGTGATCCTCGCAGATGACTCCTTTAACTTTCCAATCCACTGCAAAGGGCGATGATCCGTGATGACTCGGAACCGCCTGCCAAACCCATAAGGTCGGAAGTGGTCTACTGCCTACACAATTCCTAGAAGTTCCCTCTCTAGGGTACTATAACTAGTCTCCGCTTCTGTCAGGCGTCTGCTATCGTATGCTAATCGGCGGTCTCCAACTGTGCCTTCTTGCGATAATACTGCTCCCAGGGCATACTCACTGGTGTCCGTAGTGAGGGTAAATGGCTTCTGAAAATTTAGAAATGCCAGTACAGGAATGCTCCATGCTTTACGTTACTATCAACTTACAATCTTTCTTGAGAAGGTTATTAAGGGGAACCAAGTACTGAGCCATTTCTGGCACAAAGCGGCGGTAATATTTTAACGCGCCTAACAGCCGTCTGATCCCTTTGATATCTTGGCACTGGCATCCGGTGTAAGGCTGCCGCTTTTTGAGCATCAGGTTTTACTCCTTCTTTTGAAATTGTGTCCCCCAAAAAACTTATCTCTGCTAGGCCCAGTACCAATTTTTCATGGCAGAGCTTCAATCCAAACTCCCTTATACATTCAAAAACCTGTTTCAAATGTTGCACGTGCTCAGTCTCGGTTTCGCTAAATACTAACAGGTCGACCATGTATATCTGGCTTACAGATTCATCTAGTCTCCTCAAAAACTCGTCCATTAGTCTTATAGGCGCGTTTTTCAGGCCGAATGACATCCAAGTGAACTCGCAGTGGTCCCTCTCAAAAGGAAACGTGGTCTTGTATTGATCTCTGTGGTGCATCTTAATCTGGTGATATTCCGCCTTCAGATTTACAATGCTAAAAATTGTTGCCCCACCCAGCCCTATCGAAAATATGGAACCGTGGTATTGGATACTTTTCGTCGACCGTATTTTCGTTCTCTTTTGCGATAATCAACCACCACCCTGTATTTATCTTCGTTCTCTCCTGGTGCGCTTTTCTTCCTGACCACCCACAGTGGACGGTTATTGGAAGATGTACTGTCTATTATAATCCCCTTTCTCCTCAGATTATCCAGGTCTTCTCTAATGTGCTGTGTGTGGGATTGCCAGGGGGTATCGCCTTTCCTTTACGTATGTTACCCTATCCTGTTTCAAGGGAATCTCATGTTCTGTCTTGCCTGTTACTCCGAGGACCTCTCCTTCCTTGAAAAGAACATCATCGTACTCGTTTAAGATAAGTAATATATGAATTAAAGATAAGAAATGGAAAGACTGGATAGGAGATTTGAGATGCGTACCGGCAGAAAGGCGGCCACACATTGGTGAGGAACAACGAGAAGAAAGGGACTGGCGGTCTGTCTATTATTCGAGCAAGAGGAGGAAACAGATGCCTCGTAAATACAGGGAGCTCTAATACTATCGCATCTCGAAAAGCGCAGGAGAAACTGAGTGGTGTGCCCCCCCCCTCCGGATTGAAGGGTGTAAATGCCAATTAATTACTCTGCGTGGACCCTGCAGTATAGAAGGGGGATAGAAATGTAATTAGGTGGATGGGGTGGTAAGGAGAAGAATTTGATAGTCCATGTGGTAGGAAAAATGACAAGAGATTACCAAATGATCATATGATTTACTAGAGAAAGTTGGGTTATGAGGTTAGGATTTACTAGAGAAAGTTGGCGCACGAATGAGAAATAACAGGGAACAGTGGAAAATTAGAATCAGTGGAAGAAATTATTAGTGCCAGCGGCTGGTAGAGGACTCTAGGGCGCGAGTAGGGGCAATGACCCAGGCGGAAAGTTGGAAAGACGCCATCATGGACGACATGACGATATTTTTTTAAATGAAGGCGAGTTGCTGGGTGCCACAGGAAGGACGGCTCACGATATTCCCCTTAAGCAGGACAGGGTGACATGTGTAAACTAGCGACGGTATCCGCAGGCATTCTGAAAGCATATTTGAGACGAGATAGACAAGTTCGAGAAGCAAGGAATAATAGTGGATAGCACATCACCATATAATATTCCAATGTGGGTAGTGAGAAAGAAGACAGCACCAGGCGAAGAATAAGAAAAATATAGGATAGTTATCGATTATCGTAAGCTGAATGAAAATCTTTCGATGAAAGAAACCCAATTACTAGATTTGAAAACATTATGGATAGATTAAGTAGAGCAGCAATTTTTAGCACGCGGGCTACCACCAACACAAAACGGCATTCACTTTCGAAGGAAGCCACTATGAGTTCACGAGGATGCCTTTTGGACTAAAAATGCCCCCGATTACATTTCAGTCCGCATGCCAAGTCTATGTGGAAGATGACTTGATCTTCAGCAAATCAGAAGCTGACCATATGGAGCATCTTGAAAGTGTGTTTTGAAGGATGAGAGAATTTGGAATGAAACTAACCCGAGGGAAATCGGCGCTGGGACAAGAGCAAATCAACCTTTTGGGACACACCATCTCTAACGAGGGAGTAAGACCAGATATTCAGAAAATAGCGGCATAAAACGGATAGCGATGCCGACCGATATCAAAGGAATCCGCAGGCTACTAGGCACACTGAATTATTATCGCAGGTTTGTTCCTGATATGGCAAGGAAACTGGTACCCCTTCATAACTTGCTAAGGAAAGGAAGTACATTAGTCATAACGCCGAATATTATCACATCCAACTCCAACGGGAAATGACAATTGAAAGTTGATTGAGTATACACCTGCTCCAGGTCCCTTGTTAATACCGGACGCAGACCCATCGGTATAAATGTGTAGCCATTGCTCTATGGGTTATAGCTCATAAATTGTTTTTATTGCAGCAGCTCTAAGCTCGGGTTCAGTGCAATCTTTCTTGATCCGACCACATGCCAGTTTGACTCACCCGTATACTTAAGCGGAATCGTGCTTTGGCATGATGAGATGCTTATATTCTGCCTTTTATCAGTTGGTAGGTTTATCTGGTGAAGCATTTCCTCAGCTTTTGAAAGAAAAGTGCGAGTTGAGGTCCCATAGTCGTTCATTCGCTTAACGATAATCCAACCAGGGTTCCTCTCGACGCATAAGCTTTTCATAAAGACACAGAGCAGGTTTCTCCCTCCTATCCTGTAGTATTCTCCCTCCTGCTTGGAGTTCTATAGCTGTGATGGGAGTCGATTTCACACCACCAGCGGGTATGCGTAAGGCTTGATTTTGAACTTTGTCTAACTTTTCTAACGCTGCTTTGGAGGAGGTTATTAAAATTTCAGCTCCATACTCCAGATTAGGCCGTACGTATGATTTTTAGGTCGTACTAAGTAAGTCTTGGGACGCTTCCTATTTAGTCCCTGTTAGCCTTTTTATCAGCTTCAATTTTGATTGTCCTTTCTGAGTTGCTTTATGGATTTGTTTTAGCCAAGTCAGCTTAGAGTCCAGCGTGATCCCTAAATAGCTTGCTATATCAGTTCTGGTTAGCTCTTCGCCTTTAAAGTATAAATGAACCTCATGTTTTTTTGTACTAAAGCTAAACACTTGAGACACAGTTTTCGTGGATTAACTGTCATTCCATTTTTTTTCACCCAGTCGTGTAGCATGTTCATGATTTTATTTAGAGTTTTTTCCAGACCACCCATACTAGAACTTGTTCCCCATATAGCCAGGTCATCCGCAAAAAGAAGTGCTTGAACCCCAGGGTGATTAATCCTCTCAACCAGATCATTAATTATTATGATGAATAAATAAGGACTTAAAACTGAGCCCTGTAGTACACCTTGTTTGGTTTGATGATAACTGGACACTGAACTACCAAAATAGACCTTAATAAATCTCTGTCCCAGGAAAGATCGCATCCATGAGAGGAGATTGGCACCTATACCCATACCTTTCAACTTAGTAATAAGTTTTTTCCTCCATACGCAGTCGAAAGCAGCTTGGAAGTCAATAAACACTGCAAGCGTATGTTGTCTTCTTTAGAAGCCATTTTTCACTTCCTGAGAGAATCTGATGACCTGCTCAACCGTGTTTCTCGTCTTCCTGAAACCCGCCTGTCTGTCTGATAGAAGTTTTTTTGGCTCAAGATATTCGTGTAGACGCGCTATAGCCATTCGTTCAACCAATTTACAGAGTGTGCTCGTGAGAGATATGCCTGTAACCGTTGATGTCGCCAGCTGGTTTTCGATTTTTTAAGATGGGTAGTACCTCCGCTTTCTTCCATTGTGCTGGGACATGGCTTTTCCACGTAAAATTTATAAATCTTAAAAGGATATCTTTAGCTTTCTCTTCCACGTTTTTCAAGAATTCAGGCAATAGACCGCCTGGACCAGCACTTTTCCCCATTTTTAGTTTGCTCAGCGCAACATCCAGTTCCAATTTTGAAAAGGATGAACAGAAAAGCTATTATTTAAACTTAAACAACCCGGATTCTCTAATAAGTCTTGGTTTTTAATCTTTTATGGGAGAGTAACATTACTGATCTTGCAATAGTTCTCGCAAAACACTTCAGCTATATCCTTCTCATTAGTAACTAACTTGTTTCCTATTTTAATAGGCTCATATTCTATAATTTTCTCTCGTGAGCCTTCTGGCCATCCTTCCTGAAGTCCATCTCCTTCAGAAAATTATTATATGTTTGTCTTTTGGAACAGATAATGCCATGTCTTAAATAGTTAATTGTATTTCTTAGCACCATGGAGGAGGATATACCAGAGAGATGTCGGCAGGGAGAGAGGTCCAGCTGAAGAACGTAGATCGAACCAGGTCAGACAACGAAATGGAGGCAGAAGAAAAGAGCGAAAATGCCACGGATGTGGAAAAGTGGGACACCTAGTGGCCCAGTGCCCTCGCACTAAATGCTTTGAGTGCGGCGGTGCCATATAACCCGGCATTGTCCCTACATGTACAAAATGAGGGAGATGGGACAAGGGGAGTTCATGGAAATTAATGTCCAAAGGGCACGTCCTAGACGAGTAGACTACAGACCTAGCGACTCCTCCACTGAAATATCTGAAAGGTCTGAGACTTCAGGAACGGAAGCAGAGGAAAGAGAACACCGGAGTACTAAACGACCGAGAGATGGATGGAGGTGCGTGAGTGGGGAGAAAGGAGATCTCTGAAGAAGGGAAGAAGCAGCGGTCTGCCTGTCATCGGAGTGAGCGGCGTAGTACTTGGAAGAAGTTAGTTTCATCACAAACCAGGCTGTTGCTACGGTCCGAGGTTGGCTGTCTTTAGTAGGCCTACAACTTGCAGATCACAAGACCGAGGTTCTCCTTGTAACTAGCAGGAAGAAAACTGAGTCCATCACTGTTACTTTGGGTAGGCACGAAATTCGTTCCCAGTCTTGCTTAAAATACCTATGAGTCATGATCGATGCACGTCTCCGCTTTAATGTTCACACGGAGTATATCAGCGCCAAATCTGTTAAAGTAGCATCCTTTTTTTTTCACGCCAAACGTTGGAGGTCCCAACGAAATTAGCCGAAGGCTTCTTGCTACTGTTGTCCCCTCCATTATGTTATATGCATCCCCGATTACGAAAGAAGCGATGGTTACCAAATCATACAGAAGAGAGTTGGTTTCAGTTTATCGCCTAGTTTGTTTAAGGACAGTAAGTGCTTTTCGAACTTTTTCCTACGAAGCGGTGTGCGTGATAGCTCAAATGCCGCCTGTGAAACTGCTTGTTGAAGAAAGAAGCAGGCACTATGGACGACGCTTACACGTTTCCAGAGAAGAAGAGTGAAATTAACAATCGACCAGTGGCAGCAGCGTTGGGAGGCTGCAGATTCCGGGAGGTGGACCCGCAGGTTAATACCCGATGTGGGACCGATTCAAAGTGGATAACACCGCAGAATGCCCTGGATGTCAGACTGTCGAGGAAACAGTGGAGAACGTGATTTTTGCTTGTATTCGGTTTGCTCAGGAGAGAAGCTAATTGGAGAGAGTGTGTGGAGGACGCATCACACCAGAAAACATTGTGAGCTATGTGCTACTCTGAGACGAGCATTGAAAAGATTCACCACACTCCTCAAGAGTTTGAGAGTGCTAGAAGACGTAATTAGCATGAAAACCATGCGAAGAAAGTGAGGCGGCACTCAGCCATTTCCCTCCATGAAGTAATGCCTTGCCGTGGTCCCGTGGAGAGAAATGAACAGGTGTAGGGCGGTGGTTTTAGTGGGTGAAAATCCCACACACGGATAGGTACGGGCCTATCCGTGTCTTTTGCAAATTCCACCGACCCTCCAACCGAAAAAAAAATTATTAATTGTTATTGTTATTCTATTTGGTGTTTTTTTGCGACAATAGAGTAAGTAAAAGGGGAAAAATATTATGAAGTAGCGGAGGGAGGGGCAGGGCAGCTGAGCACAAGCCGTTATCGGTTCGGCACACTCCTCCTCCCCCCGGCGTCAGCTAATTTGAACAAAATAATAAGTAATCTCTGAAACGGGCGGAGATTGTTTCCATTTCCAAGATTAACGATATTAAGACTTTAAGCTATCGGATTTTAAAACAATGTAAAACGTTTATCTATAAAACGGGAAAAAGAATTAAGGGCATTTGTAAAATTGTCACTGTTTAGAAGAGTAATTAAGACTAGATTACCGATGCGAGACTTCTAAACAACTTCTTATCACACCTCGTTTTTCTCTAAATTATTTTTCTAATTGTCTATGAAATATTTTCACTGCATAACAGTTTATACTATTTAACTTAGAAAAAATTCAACACATTATATAATTCTTACAGGCTTTATTTCTGATAAAATGGTTAGTATAACGATGTCCTCATCAAACATAGACAGTACAATTACTTATCAAATGACCAGATGCTATTTATCTTCTGTAATTACCATCCACTGCTTGTGGTACAAATGCATATGTTCTTACTTAATGATCTTTGGGCCTCATCCTTTTCTAGATGCTATACGACACTGGTTTCGAATAAAATTTCAAGAACCGCTTCATCTAATCTCTATAATAAAAAAAAACAAAAAAAAACCTTGAATACTAAATGTCCTAAAACTTCTTTTCTTTCACTAATCAAAACTTAGCTGATACGAACAGGAATATATAGGGTGTCTCCGAAATCTATGGAACTATTTGATAAAAACTATTTTGTGGATCAAAACAAGTAAATTTCATTATATTAAAATATCAAAATACATTTTTTTAATGAAAAAATGTTGATTTGAATATCAAAACAAAGGTAATTAAAAACTTATAATTTTATTGAAGGGAGTAGTTACAAAAGAATTATTCGGCCACTGTCCCACAGTAGCCCAGAAACGTGGATCATCTCCAACCTAAAGTGATGAGCAGAACTTGATAGTTTTTGAGAGACAGATTTATTTGAGGACCAGACGGTCCAGTAGTTTGAAATGTGCCGTGTAAGTTGCTCAGATAGCTGAGAATGACCAGTCAAACAAAATAATGAGAGAACTAATTCACGGTTCAAGACATAATTTAATAACTCGGCTTTGATGGAGTGATAGTAAGGATCATGTTAGGAGTGAGGAACTGGGTAGGTATTGTAGGTACACTAGGTATTTTAGCAGCATTAGGTGACAGTTGCTACTGGGAATATTCGATTTGAAATGCGGTTGTACGGTTGTATAAATTAAAATATAATTAGTGTGTTCAAAATAGTTTGTATAACATCATTGGCAACCATAAGAGTTCTTTCAAAAGGAAATGTTGACATTACATCTGCAAAGGGATTATTATTACAAGCAATGTACATTGTGCATTTTGATAGCAAGTACCACAAAAATGAATTTTTCCAACTATTCAAATACTTTAAATGACCTCAGTACTAGAAAACAATAGTTTTGGACTGATGAAGTTACTTAAGGTGAAGACAGGAGGTAGAAAAATTAAGGTAATGCATGTCATTCCTAGCACAAATTTCCTTTCGCCAAGTTGTTACATGTATTGTGGGATTTCTTCTGTACTGCAGTGATTTTTCTGAATTTTGTGCATAATTCTTTTTCTGTTTACGGTGCCCTATTTGGTTGTAATATATTTAGAAAAAAATCACTTATTTATTATATCTTTCCAAATATAGAGACGCTGTTTGTATATATCACCATTTTATACCGGATCGCATTTTTGTTCAATTTGAATCTTATGATTGAATTGAAAAGGCAATGGATAATAATAATTTCTTTTATTTTGTTTTTTTATGTTGTACCATTGTAATTTTAGTAGATTTGGCAATAATATCTTGTTATTTCTCCGTTAATAAACGTTTTACAAAATTTAACCTAATAACTTTCGTTCTATGAAATCTCTTCCACGGGTGTAAAGTTGTATTAATAAGTCCTACTGCAAAATGCAAAATACTGATATACACATCTGGTATTTTATTTAGGTGTATCGAGTGTAAAAATTGTATTTTTCGGATTTACGATGCATCATAGCTTAAGCAAATGTATTTTGTATAACGTAACAAATTAATAAGCCATTTACTTTTTTTATTTATTTAGTAGCCTCAAATATTCTGAAGTATTTTAAAACAAATTTGAGTATTCTATCAGTTTTTTGGGGGATCGAAATAGGATAATAGGAGTATTTTTATAAATAATACTCAGCCTTCCTGCTAAATTACATGATGATGTCTTTAACAGTTTTTGAGATGGTATTTTCAAAGGAGTCTGTTCATTTTAAACCGCACTTTTTGAGGCTTCCGACATCACTATTTCAATAAAAACTAAACTATCAATTTAGCAAAAACTATAAATGATTGAGAAAAATATTTTAGTATGTGTTATCAGGATATAAGTAGAATTATTTGTGTCACGTCACATTATGATGTGGGTGTCAAGTTCTACCCTTTATCTGTGTAAAACATTGCCGATTATTTTACAGAAAGAACAAAGCCTAAAAGTAAAGTAGTATGAATTATAGTTGGAACCAAAAGAGATAATTTCACTAGTGGATTTAGAAGACATTAATAATGGAAGAAATTACCTGGTAACACTATTAATAGTTTGATAAAGCACATGAACTCAATATGATGATGAATGAGTTGTCGAAAAGCTAATAAGGGTTGGACCGACTGCTAGAGAAGGGTACTCCAAGACGTAGGAGGGAACATTGTGACAGGTCTTAACTTAGATTCAATAGATTCATATCATATATTTCCACCTTAACCATTTCCCTTTAAGCTATGTAAACTACACATTTTAAACAAATTTTAAAAAGTTGCGTTACTTTAATAATTTCGGAACCTTAAAATATATGTGTTGAAATATTATTATTATTAAATTTATTTATTGATATTTACAACTGTACATAAAATACATCAAGTAAATTTGAGGAAATCATAATGGTACGGTACAAGCATGTAGAGAAACTACCCAATGGTAGCACTCTAAAGACATTTTTACAATATAAGGTCTCGAGGCCTTCTTTTCAGACGCCTCGGGGGATTGTCCGGAATAAAAGAGGAAGCAAGATTAGAGAATAATGGGTTTGAATGGTTAGGGAGTTTATAATGGAACATTGTGTTGAAATGAAATAAAAAAAAAAAAAAATTAAATCATCAATCATATTTATAAATTCTATCAGTTAAAGAACGTTCTCATACACGATGAACTATAATTCGATTTTATAATGTTAGATGTCTAACAAAATAATCCAAATAATAATATTTTCTTTACTTGAAGCTTCACTACAATCAAATTAGGCCATTTCTTCAGTAATCTTATTCCGAAACCATATTATTTAAATTCGAATTATTGCATTGAGAGATTGTTTTTTTTATGTAATAAAATTGGCATGAAATAAATTCACATTCAATTATAAGTAGATGTCTCAATGAAACATATAATATCCCTATTCTTTGCGTATTTGTGATAAAATAAATATAAAAGCATATTTAATATAACATAATTGATACGTGTTATTTGAGAAGGAGGTAGAAGGAAGGAATGATCGAAAATCGATGGAAGTATATGGAAGAGGACATGGTGGGAGGAGGGGGCTGGTCATACTGACCTCACTCAATTGGACCAATGAGAGAGGAGTAGGTGGGACCAAAAAGGAGGAGTAGGGGAGCACGCTCCTCCCCTTCACAGGCCAGCAACAGATAGTATGATCCTCATAGCCTAACACTCATGGTAAGCCCACATTTTTACATTCTATTAACAAGATATAATTTTTCAATGGTTCTCTATCATTTATATTATATTAATTTCAATTACACTTGATATAAGCATTTCTCTTAATACACTGTTCCTATTTTAAATTTGCTTTGCTTTTAAAATTTCTTTCACCATAGCGAGTAAGTAGTTGAGAAATAAAATACGGTGATTTTGTTTTTTAATACATTTCTGACGCCAAAACATTTATTATTTGTTGTTTATTAGAAAATATCATTCTTGATTGGTTGAAGACTGATTGTTGTTTCATAATGAAGATTCACTAACAGTAATCAGTATCCCTTATTATTATAATTGAGATTTTAAATCTATTAATTTGAGAGTGATATGGTTTCAAACTGCTTTTGAAATTTTATATATAACAATTGTATTATTTTACTGAAAAAATAATCTGACAAATAATGAATTGCTGATGCTAGAAATAAGAGGAGCATTGGCCGAATCTTATTTACTGTTTTTATCAATTCGGTTTGAAATCAAGACATGACTAAAACGACCAGCAAGTTTGATTTTTTCTGATATAATTCTTCAAAATGAGTAAATGCTATGTGAGGGTCGTCTGTATGCTGTTCATATATGCAGCTGAACCTCCCAGTGATAAAATGCCTAAGCGTTATAGCTGTATATGGTATTTTCTGAAAAATACGTCACCGAAGAAGAAATTAACACCCTTTCTACCAATTGACCCCAAAACTTACACATGTATTTCAAAATATCAACATTAATCTAAAATGTATTCAACGACCAATTCTTATTTCACACCTGTCCGATAGTGTAGTCTTTTAAATTAAATTATTTCATTACTTAATTTTAAAAATAAAATTTGTTTCATACTGTGATTGTTATTTCTTTTTAAAAATTAATAAGGGTTTCGTAGCTCTGTCATGATACATTTTGGTAAAACATGGAACAAATTGAAATGGAATACTGAGAAAAAATCAATAAAGTTAATTCTTTTTGTTTTGTATTACTTAAATATCCCTCAATAGTAAAAGGACAGTGGTTGAGGTTTAACGTACTGAAAAATATATTTACTGTAAAAATTCATGTCATGTAATTACCATGTCATAATAAATTATTTTCTGCATTTTTTTTACAGGACAAATTAAATTTTTTTCGGTATTCAATTTTCTTTTTTATTCCATATTCTAATAAGCTACATCATGGATAGCTATGAAACCGTTATTAATTGTTTTCAATAAAATTCACAATAACAGTAACTAACTAATTTCAATTTTTCAAATAAATGAATAACTATTAATTAACTGCTATGATGGAAACCATAGAATAGCAGTCATAACACTTACTGTCGTGGTATAGCGTGATGGCTGACGGTACTTGTAGCGGCAATGAATCTAAATAATTAACTTAAGGCCCGTTTATTCCATCTAATTTTTTAAGTTTAGAAAATATATTAGTCTAGCTTATAGATTTTGCAAAAAGAAGATCGCAGGTCCTCATATACTTAGTGTTACGGCGGGTAGGGGTTCAAAAGGAGCCTTAACTAGCCCAACCATGAAAAGAAGTGAAAAGGAAAGAAATGAATTGCCGAATTTTTAAATAAGTGAGCATAATAAAAGGAACACAAAATATAGAAAAAAAAAAAAAGCAAACTTAAAACTAATATAAAAATTAAATGAATTGAACAAAAGAGAGAAAAAAAAGTCTCATGTCACCGGTGATTGATGGGGCCTCGGTTGTGGATGTTCTCGTGGAGGTAGATCGACAAAAGGACGTACATCCGCTCGCCTTGGCTAAAATGATAAAGACGACGGAGATGGCCAGAATGCTGGTAACTATGTTGAAGTTCACTACAATACGAGTGAAGAGACAATGGAGACGATATGTGCGCACACTGAGACGTTAAGAAGTCATCTCTCTATTTTCAGTATAAAGAACAACAGAGAGTAGTTGTTTTTTGACGTAATAAAAATCATATGTTGGTGTAATCGATTTGTGGACCATTTGTTGGCCTCAACATACCGCCCCCTTGAAATTTGTTATACAAATTTTAAATTGACACTGGCGGGGTTAAGGAGAACTAGTTTGATAATTCGTCGCTGATATTCTTTGGTTTTTAGAGTTGCCACTCTCACGGTCCCATCTTGCCCAGAATGCGTGGTGATGATTCTTCCGAGAGGCCAAATCTTGAAAAATGTATTCTGCTATTTTATGATAATGAGGTCACCGATGTTAAGGTCTGTTCTTGGTATTGGCCATTTCTTCCGTTGTTGCAGCTGATCCAAATACTCCATTCTCCATCTTTGCCAACAGTGTTGAGATATTTGTAGTACTATTGACCATCGCTTTAGTAGGTTGATGTTGTTTTTTGACTTAATAAAAATTATATGTTCATGTAATCGATTTGTGGACCACATGTTGGCCGTAACACTGAGTTAAATGTAATATTAAATTGAAAATATTTAATAAGTCTTTTTACGTTTCTCTTTCCATCATATCTTGGTTCTATTTCTCATTCAACTTTTTTCCCCTTTAGCACCTCTGCTCCTTTCCTGGGGTTAAAACCTGAAATCGTCACAAATAATGAAAAATGAAAATAATCTTTGGACAGTGTCCTGAATTGTATTAACATCTCTATAAATTAGGTAGCATTCGTAAGAAGTGATATTCTTGAGTATTCGAAGGGCTTATAGTAAATGCTTACTAGCCATTTAGATGATCAAAACAAAATTTATTGTTAGTAAGTAGAGTTCACGCTCAAAACTGTCAAGCACTTAAATTCTAATTTCTTATTTTTCATACAAATAAAAAAATGGCTGCATTCGTGAGAGTGAATAAAAATATCTACAATGATTTCAGGAATGCTGCATTCCTATGCATTATGCTTATTTTATATAGTAAAAAATAAGGAATTTAAAAAAAAAAATTATAGAACTTTTTTTAATTTGGCACGAAAGCACTGCGGCTAATAAGGCCTATTGTGCGCTTCATACATCTTTAGTCTCATCAATTTTTGTCTTATCTCCATCGGATAAACCTCACATTGAGCTACAATTTTACGTCTAAAACAAATTTTGTACATTTTTCATCAATTTTCGAGAACACACCTGTCATGGAGGTGAATCCTCCACTCCCGGAGATTACTCCACTGCCGAAAGTCTTTCTAGAGAAAGCCTACGCCACAACACTGGATTGGATTACAGTATGCACGGCAACCGCCCTAGACTTGAGGAAGGCTGTTTCTTATCTCGAACGGTTTACTGGGGGAATAAGAAGAGTGGACCCCATAAGAAGAAGAACGTTAAATGCCGGACACCGAGAACTGGGTTGATACATCCGATGACGAAGAATCAACTGCAACTAGACCCACGGAAATGGAAGAGTTAGACGAGATCGTTAACAACAAAGATCATCTGGAAAACCAAGACTTGAGGAATAATGAAAATGGAGAACGAGAAACACGTGAGCTGTAGTATCACAACCATCTGGTCCACTCCGGGTGTCCATATTTGCAGAGTATTGAAAGATTCATCAACAGAAGAACTCAGTTTCAGAAGAATTTTATTGAAGAAAATTGTTAGTTGTCTTTTTGATTGTTGTACAGAGATTGTTCTTTATTTATATTTTTTTACATACAGTGATGTTTTATTTTTTATTTTCCTAGGTTTAAATATATATATTGTTACTTTCGTTTGTTGTATTTAATGTGTAACATTTTCTTTGTATATATTTATGTAATATTTTTTAGTTTATGAGGAATATTCGTAAACTGGCGTGGGGGAGTTACAGTCACCTGTACAACTCATATAAGCTAATTGACTAGATCAGCTGATTCAAATGTATATGTAGACGAGCTAGTCTCGATAAAAGTCCGTGTTTGAGTTGCAACCGAGATGCTCATTTCTCTATCCCTTTTCTCTTTTTTCAAGTCTTCGTTTTACCAAATGAGGGAAGCGGTAACAGCGTGGAAACGCGCCAGTCTACCAACCCAAAGGTTGTCAGTTAAATGTTGGCAAAGAAAAACTTAATAAAAATAAGTGCACACCAGCATCTATGAATTCGGGATTTTTAGCTGTTCAATATGTACTGTCTTCTTCTTTTTAGGCCCACGCAAACTCTTAATTGTGACAGCATTAGTTCCCTTATCACAACCACCCTAAAGGTACCCTCATATCTCTGCAGTTCCTTTCCTCTATTGGTCTTGTCTTTCACCAAGTTCGCCATTACTATTTTGTTGAAAAGCTATCCTTGGAGGGTTCCGTTCAGTCCACTGACGTCTTTTCTTGGTAGTATGCCAGTGTCACCTTTTTTTGTCGTTCCGTGTCTCAAGACAGGCCCACAGTTTCCACCATCAACATTCGGCGAATGAACTACCTTTCCACCCCGATCTGTTCTGATCTCCACAATAGTTGGATCTTATCCTAGATCAATGCATTGCCGCGAAAAAAGTAGGGTCAAAAGTGGTCCACTCCCCACACAACCCTTAACTCTCGTTCCAAAGCACTATAACGGGACTCCGTTTCCGTAAGTCGTCTACTAGCGTAGGCTATAGGACGTTCCCCTTTCTCGTGTTCCTGGGATAGCACCGCCCCCAGCTCATATTCATTGGCGTCTGTCGTGAGTGCAAACGGTTACTAGAAATCAGGGAACGCAAAGGATCGGCTCTCTCTGCAGCTGCTCTATAAATTTCCTAACCTTATGCTTCATGTCTGCCGTCACAACCAGCTAGGATCCCTTTTTTAGTAAATTACGGGCACAAACCGTCGGTAATAATTCAATACACCCAACAACCTCTGGATCCCTTTTACATCCTTTGGAATTGTCATCCTCTCCAGAGCTTCCATTTTCTGGGCATCTGGTCTAACTCCCTCCTGTGAGATATTGTGTCTAAGGAAAATTATTTGGGCTTGACCCATTACTGACTTCTCCCATGAAAACTTTAAGGCGAACTTCCTCATTTGTTGGAATACGCTCCTCCCCTTCGGACTTTTTTTTAAAGTCGAAAGACATCCTCGTAAATTCGTAGTGGCCCCTCTCGAAAGTAAAGGCCGTCTTGTTCTGATCTTTTTGGTTCATCTTAATCGGATGGTACTCCACCTTCAGATCCAGTGTGCTGAAAATTTTAGCCCCACTAAATCTATCCAAAATATCTTCGAACCGAGGTATGGGGTACTTTTCATCTACTGTGTTTTCATTCACCTTGCGATTGTCGACTACTCTGTATTTTTCTCCATTTTCACCCGGCGCGCTTTTCTTCCTGACTGATCATAACGGACTATTAAAGGGAGATGTGTGGTCCACTATGATTCCTTGGTCACATAAATCACCTATCTCCTCTCCAATATGTTGCCGAAGTGCTTGTGGGTAAACGTCTCTCCTTCACATAGGTTACCTTATCTTCTTTTAGTTGAATCTCGTGTACTGTTTTTCCTGTTGCTCACAGTACGTCCCATTGTCTAAAAAAAATGTCTTCATACTCTTCCATGATTTGGTCTTTCTGGCCTCCTTCCTTCACTCATCTCCTTGCTTCACTATCTCCTACGAGCTGTTGGCAGACATATCTCTTCTTTCCGATCTTTATGTCACTCTAAGACCCGTGATTCTGAACCCCTGGTCACACCATATAATCATTTGGTAGTCTCGGGACTTTTTCCTACTATGTTGCCAATAGATTTTTTCCCTTAGCACCCTCATTTACTCAATTCCATCTCTGTCTCCCCTTCTACTCCGCAGCCCCCCCTCCAGGGTGATTAGCTGACATTGACTCTTCCTGACCTGGAGCGCTCTCTTTCCACCTCTCATCCTATTCAGAGCCTCCCTGCACAGATGGTATTGGAACTCCCTGCGTCCACCAAACATTTCACTCCTCTAGGTCGGATGATAGGCAGGCCGCTAGGCTGTCCTCTTACGCTGGCTCACGTGCTCACCACGTGCCACCCCTCCGCGGACACGCACTTATATCCTTCGTCCAGCCAACCCTCTCAGACCGTCGCCACACGTTCCTCCTGTTCTGCTGTCTGTAATGAGTCCCAACATCATTCTCTTTTACTCCAAACTCTGAGGCCTCAGACCTATCGGTGTTATCACTTGTAAAACCTTCTGACCTCAAAGAAATCCTTCTCCTCCTCGCACGTTGGGCATTCACCTCTATCGGTTCTACCTGGTTCGAATTTTGTCGTGGAAACATGTAAGGACATTGTATAACTATGTGTCCTTCTATTCCACATTCGAAACATAGGAAACTGGAGCACTATGCTATCAAGTACCCTATCTTTCCGCATCCATGGTTTTATTTTGACCAATCTCCGAGTTTCTTATCCTCTCTTTTGATCATTCCTGGTGTTCTCTTCTTCTCCAAGGAACTGAATTATTCCCGGGGCGATTATAACTAAATTTCGTCCAGCCGTTTTCTTCTATGTCCATTCTTGATTCCTATTCTCTAGCGCTTGTTTCTATGAGGTCTTGAGCAATTTCCACAAACGAGCGCTCTTTCGGAAATCCTTCCTTCTTTCCCATCTCACTTGCCAACTGAATCTTAACTACCATAGATAAGAATTGCATCCGACCGGTTTTATTAAGGAAACAATCTAGGTACATAGATTGTTTCCTTAATAAAATCCCAATGGTTCAAACCTCCGCCTCCCCCTCCACCTCACAAGGGCCACCCAGGGTTATTAACCTACACTGACATACCTGAATCCGGTGTGCTCTCTCTCCACTACACAACTTCTCATTTTCTCGACACATGTTAGTACTATGGTAGTAGTCTACCAGACACCTCACTCCTGCAATCTCTATTATTGGCAAACCGCCGTGTTCTCCTCTCATATGGTTGATCTCCAACGTGCGGCAGCCCCTCAAAGCTCAACTCCATATGTCAAGATTGGCCTTATTACAGTCATGTAGATCAGTCTTTTGTAATGTGTTGGAAGTTTAGACAGTTTGTCCAGTAAGTGCTGTAATAGTCGAAATCGACGTTTCCTGTCTTTTCAGTCTGGTGTGAGGATTCCAGGTTAATCGTTTGTCCAAATGTAGTCCAAGGTAGCGGATCTGTTCGACAGGGGTAAGAGTAATATCATTAAATGAAACTGTAGGGCAGTCAATAGGTTTACGACGAAGGGTAAAGGTGATCTGATGGGATTTGTTGAAATTTATCTTAATCCTCCAATTACGATACCAATTTTTGAGGGCTTTGATATGGGATTGGAGATTTTGAGATACAATTAATGGGTTATTATTAACAGCGAGCACACATGTGTCATCGGCATACGTAGTGAGGATAGGTTGGAATGTCAGCTGGATAGACGGTGTAGAGGATGGGACCAAGGATACTACCTTGAGGAACACCGGACTGAGAATAGAGGGATGAATAGGAACCATTGTGGTTTACTTGGAAAAATCTATCAATGAGAAAGGAACGAATGATGAGAAAGTAAGTAGGAGGTATTTACGGAGTTTGTAAAGCAGTCCCGGGTGCCAGATTCGATCAAAAGCCTGTTCTGCATCGAAAAAGACTCTCGCGCAGTACAATCCGCGCTCCAAAGAAGACGAGACTACGTCCACGACACGAGTCTACAAACTAAATACAAGTTTTTTCAATTTATTCCTTTTTTTCTTTCCCTTCCATTTCACAACCCTTATTTCATTTGATCAACGAATTCTCCTATATAACATATATTAAAACCTTAAAAATAATAAAGTAATAAATAAAACAACAAATAAGATATGCGATGCATGCATGCCATCCCTCCTCTGGATAACTCCCCTACTCATTAATTTCCGTGCATGTGGTGGCGGATGATTCCCAGGGAGTCAAGTATTATATTCTCTGCCCTATACGGACTGGTAGCAGGGAAATAGAGGCTTCGGTCTTCCTGAGAATAGGCTGGCCTGTGGGTCCTTAACGTGAAGATGATACCGCGGTTGACTCTTTTAAAAATTTCTTCAAGTGTTGAGTCTTGAGCGTTAGGAGAGGCTCTAGTCCTGATTTATCACGTCTTGATTGGTGGTAGGCATGAGCTGATGCGTTTACGAGCGGTGCCTAAGTGTTTGCCGAATTTTCGTGAGACGTCTTTGCCAATGGTTTCTCCTTAATATCGCTTGGGACTGTCCTTCCTTGGCTGTAGAATACGCAACACAGGTCCCTGATTGAGGTTTAACTGCGCTGGGCTCTGTTGTCTCCTATTATTTTGTTCAACTGGTTTTCCTTATGTCTCTTCTCTTTCCGTCTCCGATGAATCTCCTGCCATCTCTCTCCTTATTAATTGTTTCTCGTTAAGCTAGTAAGTCCTTCCTGTATCGGGCATTGTTATGACAGACTTATCACGTCAGGCCTCTTTGTGACGACTTGAGTTCATGTCGGGCTTCTCTTCGACAGCTTAGATCACTGAGGGCTTCTCTGCGACGGATGTATGACTGTTGAATTTATACAATTTAAAAAAAAAAATGCAACGTAATTTATTCAGTAGTTCGCTAAAATCAAAGATAAATTAAAAAAATAATTAATCACCACTTATGAAAACATAACTCAACAGATAAGTTGAGATGAGGGCACTCCGGATTACTCTTGCGCCGGTGTTTCGGTTAGTGGGATTTTAAGTTGTTCAATATGAACGGTCCTGCGCTTTTTGGGTTCTCTGATGCTCTCAATAGTTACAACATTATATTCTCTTATTATTATCACCCTGAATACAGCGGTCCCTCGTATCGCTGTATCTCCTTACCCCTGTTTGATCCCAACTTTCTATATACAATTGTCCCAATTTTTATCATTCCCCTCCTATCTGTGAGGTTTAAATTCTCCCGATCTTCTTTCCTGGTTTTTTCCCTCTCCAATTTTCCCCGGACTTTTTCGCATAGCTTTTTCCTTGTGACATGATTGTTGCTTATCTCATCACCGTCCGCCGCCGTACCCTTGTAGTCCCGCCGGATTCCACAAAGCCCAAAAAGGATCTCAAACGGCGAAAACCCCGTAACAGTGTACACCGAATGATTGTAGGCCGCAATTGCCTTTGGCATTGTCACGTCCGGTGCCAGCCCTTGGTCTGCCTGGTACAATCCAAGGTGATCGCTCAGCGTTCCGTGAAGCCGCTCTACGCCTCCTCTACTTTTGGGGTGTCCTGGTGTGTTGAGGTGCCATATCACATCCAGGTCCTTCATTTCTTTTCGTATCAAAGAGTTGTCAAATTCTCTTCCACCATCCGATGAGATGCGTTTGGGAACTCCGTAGAACTGAAACCACAAGCGGAGAGCTGCCAATACTGCTTCTGAAGACCTATCTTGCACCTGGTGCGCCATTGCGGCCTTACTGAAGAGGTCAATCTTGGTCACCCATTTGTACCCCTTCCATGTAAATTTGTCGATTTGTAAATCATTAAGTGGTTCATCTGTGGTAGGTGTCTTCTCCTGTCTTCCTTTAGGTGGATGTGTGTCGCACTTAGTGCGTAGACAAACCTTTCAGCTTCCTACAACCTGTGATATAGTCTTCCTCATTCCCTACCAAAAGTATCTTCTCTTCAACGCTTGCATAGTCTCCCCGGCATGGATTCCCCGGTGATTTGTCTTTCCCTGATGATACGCCAAGGTGACTTCTCTTTGTTATTCTTCTTTCAGAAGGATTTCCACCATCAGTTTACAACGGATGTATGTCATGTCCATTCCAATCTGTTCATCACGCCATAGCCGGTTGATCTTCTCCCAAACGGTGTCGTTGCCAACATACAGGTGATGTTTTTCTCCAGTCTTGGAAGCATTCTTTAAAATTCTACAGATCTGGCCATTCTTCACGCCTAGTTGCGACCAGATCGTCGTTATTTTACTTCTCCCGCACTCTTACTTTTGCGCATTTTACTTCGCACGCATTTTGGTCATTCCGGTGGTTTTCGTCTTCCAAATAATTTGTCTCTTCTTGTCATTAATGATTTCCTCCATTTCCTCAATATCCCCTGGTCTTTTTTCAGCCAAGCTCTCGTTATTCGAAGATTCTTCCCTACCATCTTCGTCCGCTTTATCCTGGTCTTCCTCTCTAGGCGTCCATTCCCTCATGACACCGGACGGTTCCCCATTTCTTGTTTCACGGCGTTCGTTGTTATGGCTCGAGACAACCAATCGGCCACCACATTTTCTTTGCCCGGTTTGTATATAACCTCCATGTCATATTGCGCTAGAAGCTCCTTCCAGCGAGTTATCCTAGCTGACGATTCCTTTAGTTTTCCCACACACTGGAGTGGTTTGTGGTCAGTGTGTATCTTGAACCTCCTACCGAACACATATGGTCTAAAGTGATCGACGGCCCACACTATTCCCAATAGTTCTCGCTCCATTGCGCTGTATCTACTTTCCGTCTCCGTAAGGCGCCTGCTGGCATACGCCACTGGGCGCTCTCCACTATCCCCCCTCCTGAGACAGCACCGCTTCTAGTGCATATTCACTCGCATCAGTGGTAATCGTTAATTGCCGACTAAAATCTGGAAAAGCTAGTACCGGCTCTTGCTGCAACGTCTCCATGCACCGTCTGATATTGTCCTCCATCATCGGGGTGAAGATTATCCTCCTGCCTTTCTTGAGTAGGTTGTTGAGCAAAACGAGATACTCCGCCATTTCTGGAACAAATCTCCAGTAATAATTAAGTGTCCCCAACAACCTCCGAATTCCATAAAAGGAATTCGGAGGTTGTTGGGGACACTAGGTACTGCCATTTTCTTGATAGCTGAAACTTTATCCGGGTCTGGTTTAACTCCCTCCCTTGAAATCGTGTGGCCCAGAAATTTTATTTGTTCCTGCCCCAGCGCCGACTTTTCCCCTAACAATTTGAGCCCAAAATGTCTTATTCTCTGGAACAGGCTATTCAAGTGTCGCACGGGTTCAATCTGGTTCTTACTGAACACAAGGAGGTCATTCATGTAAATCTGACAGACGGATTCGTCAATTACTCTCAGAAACTCGTCCATCAGGCGCTGAAAGGTTATGGGGGTATTTTTGAGGCCAAACGGCATCCTTGTAAACTCATAGTGACTCCTTTCAAAAGTGAATGCCGTCTTATGTTGATCATTAGGGTGCATTTTGATTTGATGATGCCCAGCCTTCAAGTCCTGTGTGCTGAATAACATCCACTGAATACCGCCCAGCCTGTCTAAAATGTCTTCAAATCTGGGGATTGGATACTTTTCGTCAATGGTATTCTCGTTCAGCTTCTTGTAATCTATCACCACTCTGTACTTTTCAGTAGTTTCACCTGGCGCACTCATGTTTTTAACCGCGAAGAAGGAATAAGATCTAACACGCTTGAACTGCTGTGTTCCCTACATCTCTTTATACCTTCGATCAGCTATCCCCTCAGTCAGCTGACTCTGACCGTAACTCCCTCCCACCAGTTTACGAACAATCCTCGAAAAGTAATACTACATAATATAATAACATAGAAAACAAGAACAATAAAGAAAAATTATTTACAATAAAAACAAATCCTATATACATATCATTGAAAAAACTCACAAGTTCCCATAATAAACGCTAAATACATAATTTAAACCTAATAATAAAAAAAGTTAGAATGAAAAAGAAATTATTTACAAAAAAAAAAAAACAGCATGAAAGAGACAATATTTACAAAAATCAATAACAACCTTAAAATAAATAGAATACGTAACTAAATTTTCTTAATACAATCTAGTAAGAGAACACTTCAGTGTTTATATTGTCATTGCCGGAAGTTTTAATTCTTCAATATGGACAGTTCTCCTCTTTTTGGGTTCTCTGACACTTTCTATTGTAACAATATTGTGTTCCCTTATAATAATCACCCTGAATGGACCCTCATATCGCTGTATCTCTTTACCCCTGTTAGACCCTAATTTTCTATATACAATCGTCCCGATTTTGATTGCTCCCATCCTATCTGTGACCTTTCAATTCTCCCGAGTTACCCTCCTGGATTTTTCATTCTTCCCCGGGCATTTTCCCATAACTTACTTATACCGTCTGCTGCCGTGCTCTTATAGTCCCGCCTGTGTCCTCGAAGCCCAAAGAGGATCTCAAATGGTGAAAACCTCGTAACTGTCTGTATGGAATGATCGTATGCCACAATCGCCTTAGGCATTGCTACGTCCGGTTCCAGTCCCTGGTCAACCTGATATAGTCGAAATTGGTCACTCAAAGTGCCGTGAAGCAGCTCTATGCCTCCTCTACTCTTGGGGTGCCCTCGTGTGTTGAGATGCCATATTACGTCAAGGTCCTTCATTTCTGTTCGAATCACGGCATTGTCAAATTCTCTTCCTGAATCTGATGAGATGCGCTCCGGAACTCCGTAAAATTGAAACCATATTCGGAGAGCTTCCAGCACTGCTTCCGACGACGGCGCACCTGGTGCGCCATTGCCGCCTTACTGAAGAGATCAATTATAGTGATACATTTAAATCCTGTCCATGTGAAAGTGTCGACCTGTAGATCGGTGAGCGGTGCATATGCGGTAGGTGTTTCCTTTTTTCTGCCTTTTGGTGGATATCTGTCATACTTTGTGCGTAGACAAACTTCGCAGTTTCATAAAACTTCACTGACCATCTTCTTCATCCCCACCAAAAGTACTTTCTCTTCAATTCTTGCAGGGTCTCCGATATTCCTCGGTGATTTTTTCCCTGATGATATGCTACAGTCACCTCCCTCTGGCGTTCGTCTTCATGAAGGGTTTCCACCATCAGCTTGCATCGGGCGAATGTTCTGTCCATTCCTATGTGTTCATCATACCATAGCCGCTTGATCTTCTCCCTAACGGTTTCATTCCCAACGTACAGGTAACACTTCTCCAGGCTTGGAAGCATTATTCAACATTTTACAGATTTGCTCGTATTTCACTCATGACTGCGACCAAATCTTCGTTATATTGCTCCTCTCTCAAACCTCTTATATTGCTGCTTATATTACACTCAACTTTGACTAATCCAATGGTTCTTGTCTTCCAAATAATCTGCCGCCTCTTGTCGTTAATGATGTCCTGAAGTTCCTCCATATGTATTGGTCTTCCTTCCTCTGAGCTCTCGTTAGACGAAGGTTCTGCCCTATCGCCTTCCTCCACTACATTCTGGTCTTCCTCCTGTCGCAGTGTCCACTCCCGCAGGAATTTCCCGGACGGTTCCCTGGAATAATTTTTCTTCTACTGCATTTACTGTTATTGCTCGTGATAACAAATCAGCTACCCCATTTTCTTTTCCAGGTTTATATGTGATTTTCATATTGTACTGTCCAATAACTCCTTCCAACGCGTAATCCTGGCCGAAGACTCCTTCAACATCCCCACCCATTGCAGAGGCCTGAGGTCGGTGTGTACCCTAAACCTTCTGCCAAAAACATAAGGTCTAAAGTGGTCAACAGCCCATACTATTCCCAAGAGCTCTCGTTACAACGCACTATATCTGGTCTCCGTCTCTATTAGGCGCCTACTGGCATACGTCACTGGGCGATCTCCCCCATTACCATTCGTGAGACAACACCGCTCCCAATGCATCTCCTCACTCGCATCTTTAGTGAATTGCCGAGTGAAGTCTGGAAAAGCAAGATAAGGCTCCTGCTGCAGCTTCTCCATGCACCTTCTTATTTTGTCTTCCACCATCAGAGTGATGATCACTTTCCTGCCTTTCTTCAAAAGGTTGTTGAATGGGACGAGCTTCTCAGCCATTTTTGGCACAAATCGTCGATAATAATTTAAAGTTCCCAGCAACCTTTGAACTCCCTTCACATCCCTAGGCACTGCCATCTTTTGTATTGTTGCGACTTTATCCGCGTTGGGTTTAACTCCTTTTTATTATTTTTTCCTGCCCCAAGAATGATTTCTCTCCCGATAATTTTAGCCGAAATAGCCTGTTTCTCTAGAATACGTTATGTAAATGTTGCACATGTTCGTCTTCGTTCTTGCTGAACCCTAGGAGTTCATCCATATAAATCTGGCATACTGATTCGTCTATTCTTCTCAAAAACTCGTCCATCAGGCTCTAGAAGGTTATGGGAGCATTTTTGAGGCCAAACAGCATCCTTGTAAATTCATAGTGGCCTCTCTCGAATGTGAATGCTGTCTTATATTGATCCTTAGGGTGCATCTTGACCCGTGGCCTTCAAGTCCAACGTGTTTATACCGTCGCCCCGCTTAGCCTGTCCAAAATTTCTTCGAATCTGGGGATCTGATATTTTTAATATATTGTATTTTCATTCGGCTTCCGGAAGTCTATCACGACCCTGTACTTCTCGGTATTTTCTCCTGGCCTGATCTTATTTTTCATCGCCCACAATGGAATATTGTACGGATACGTACTGTCAATAATTCCCTGTCGTTTTTAACTTTCGAGTTCCTCCCGAATGTGGTGACGTAGCGCCTGCGGATATCTCCTCTCTTTCACATATTTAACCTTATCTTGATGATTGGAATATGGTCCGGGTGCGGTCAAAAAAACTCAAATAGTAAATGGGTATACAATTTTTATTGAGCCAACGTTTCCCCCCACGTTGCAGGGCTTCGTCAGGGCTAAAAAATATACAAAAACTTGACATAGTTACAAAAAAAAAAAAAAAAACATAAGTGGAAAATAACAGGGGTATACAATGAAAAGTGAAATTTGATAAGAAAAATTAAAGGTTGTAAACAGTAAATGAAAACGGCGTGAGTAAATGTGTGAATGAGTAAAACAAATGTGGCGTGCTAAACTGCCATCCCCAATCCTCCCAATACAAACGGTTCACTCTGACTTTGACTCCCGTCAAAACAGGTATGAATTCTTTCTCATCATTTAATTTTATTCGTTTCTTTTTTCATCCCTTAATTTGTACTTTCTTTAATATTTCTTCTCTTACTTTATCTCTTATCTATCTGTTACTATTACCGTTTTCATTTACTGTTTACAACCTTTAATTTTTCTTAAATTTTACTTTTCATTGTATGCCCCTGTTATTTTCCACTTATGTTTTTGTTTTTTTGTAACTATTTCAAGTGTTTGTAACATTTTTAGCCCTGACGAAGCCCTGCAACGTGGGGCGAAACGTTGGCTCAATAAAAATGGTATACCCTTTTACTATTTGAGTTTTTTTGATCGCACCCGGGCCATATTCCATTCATCTATACACACGGTCAATCAACAATCTTCCAGTAGTGACCTTATCTTATTTCAGTATGATCTCATGGACTGTCTTTCCAGTTGCCCCAAGCATGTCTCCTTTAAAAAAAATATCTTCATACTCCCTCATAAGCATCTATCTCCAGTCCTCAGCTTGAGTGATTGCTTCAACTCGTGCGGCCTCGGTTTTTCTCTGTCAATGACATTTGTACATTTTACCCTCAACTTAACTCTCCAATTTTCCCTATTATTCTTAACCCAAACACCCACATTTCCTAGCAGGTCACACTCCACAATCACTTTGTATTCCCTCTAAACCGAGAATATCTCTATATGATATTTTAGTAATTTTCAACAAAATATCGATATTTCGATAAAATAATATCGGAATAGTGTAGCTAATATTTGATATCGATATTGCAACAATGTAAAGTATCGAAATAAATATGTATTTTTCAAAATAAAATATCGATATTCCTATTTTAATATATATACATCTGTCATTTTAAACAAAATATCGATATTTCGATGAAATAATATCGGAATATTATTGTTAGTATTCCATATCGATATTACCACAATGCAAAAGATAATATGTTAACATCAAAATAAAATATCAATACTCCTATTTTAAAACCTTTATACAATTTTCTAGTTTTTTTAAAACAAAATATTAATATTTCGATAAAATAATATCGGAATATTGTTGCTTATATTCAATATCAATATTAATCTAATACAAAATATCGAATTAAATATGTAAATATAATAATAAAATATCGATATTCCTATAAGCAGCTCCCAAGTTCTCTATCCTGTCCGCTGACACCAGGGACTCCACGTAGGGGTGCATAATTTATATTCAATTTCAGGGCATTGGACCATTCAGAGCCCGTAAGTATTTGTTCATCGTATATAATCTTATATGCTCTCGGTGCCTCTTTGAAATGGCTTACTCCAATGCCCTACCACCTGCAACTAGCCCATTCGTCGAACTTATTTTCACGTTGCGACTGTCGTAGAGCTTTCACACTCCAATGCCCCTGACCAACGTCTAATTTATCGGCAAATTCAGCAATCTCGGCTGAACAATCGAAAGAGGACCGGAAAAGAGCATCGGGTATATTTGACAGCCGCTCAGCAATGCACCAGTGTTGTAGGGGAGCCCCCCATTGGCAGCGGATCAACCCTAGACCTCGGTACCTCCTCGGAGCATACAACATCGCCGTAGAGGTGTTCGCAGGGAGCCCTATAATGGCTTTAACACTTCTGCGAATCATTGTGTCGATGCCATCTAGGATTTCAGGACGTAGTTTTGTGAGGGGAGCAGTTTGGAGAGGGTTTGCCAAGGCATGCACAGAGGACCTGGCGTGTAAGTAGTGTCTTGGCACGGGGCATAAGATAAAAGAATGTCCGGCAAAGAAGAAGGGACTGACACCGCGCTGCAGAAACTGTAGCCAGCAAGCCTGAGAGGGGAAAGATCTCCAACATTGTGCGGGCACCAGGGAATGCCAGCTACATCTGGAGAAGATGGTTGTGCAAAGAACGCGCTATGCGTTGGCTGCAGATCCTGCAGGTCAATATGGGCCGAAGACGAGTGGTCGCGGACGAACTTAGGACTCTCGCCCGAAAGGTTGACATCATGGTAATCCTGGAACCATGTTGTCGCAACAATGTGGTTACAGGGTTTGGTGTGGCGTCGAGGGTGGTCGTTTTGGGTATTGGTGAGAGGAGGCCTAGAACGGCGATCGTGATAGTTAATCCCTCCCTCGACGTTATGGAACTTAAGCAATTCACCACAGCAGATCAGGCGGCATGTTACGTGAGGTGGGGAACGATCTCCTTCGCCCTTGTTTCGTCGTACATGCCGCCTAGAAGGAACAACGAAGACATCAACGATAGTATCGCTGCTGTGGAGGCTGTCGTACTCAAGTACTGTAATCCGATAGTCTGTTCCGACACCAACTCGAGGAGCACGGACTGGGGTTCGGTTCGCACAGACGCCAGAGGGAGACTGATGGAAGAGAACGTGGCTAGGTGTCAGCTCGTTGTTTTGAATGAACCCTCTGGCCCCACATTCGTGTGTGCGAGGGGCCAGAGTTGGAAAGACCTGACACTGGCCACGGCTCCCATGGTGAAGCGAATAGCGTACTGGGCCCTAAGGTCAGACACGAGCTCCGACCACTGGGTCACAGCCTTCAGTGTAGTGGAGGAAGAAGGCGGAGCCCTAGAGGAGGAAAGGGGGTTTGTGACCCGATCGGCGAACTGGAGAGCCTTCTCCAGTTAACTGGAGGGGATATTGGTGACTAGAGAATGGGAGGAGGTGGCGCCGATGGAGGAAGAGTCAGGAATTGACCACAGAGTGGCAAGCCTGACGGGCGCCATCACCCAAGCGGCCAATATTACCCTTTAGCGCCGCAGGGCGAGAGCACGTCCGGTCCCATGGTGGACGCCGGCCCTGACGAGAGAGTACTATAGGGCCAGGCGCAGGTACCAGGAGTGCAGAGATGAAGAGAGGAGAGCTGCACTCCAAGAGGAAAGCAAGGATAGGTATAGGGTATACCGAAACGGCGTGCGTCACAAGAAGAAGAAGTCCTGGGACGAGTTCATCGTCGAGGTGTCGGAGAAGAATTCCTGGGGCATCCCGTACAGGGTGGCGCTGGGCAAGGTTAAGCCAATACAAATGATGGCTGCGTTGAAGGAGCCCAGGCAACCACCCTAGAAGAAACGGCGATGATGTACATCGATTATATATACCCCAGGGATGATCCGTCCCAGGACACTGCAGAGGAGAGTATGGTGAGACCCAACACGTCATATTCACCAGGTACCGACCTATGCCCATCGTGGTACTTATGGGACCTACGCCTTGCCGAGGACAGGCAGCGGAATGGGAGGGCTCCGGGACTCGACGCCTTGGACGCTGCAATCCTCAGGCACAGTGCTCCATATATCGAGGAGGAGCTATTGGAAATCTTCAATGAGTGCTTGGATAAGGGGTACTTTTCGAGCAGGTGGAGGATTGTAGACTTGAGACTGCTCTACAAAGGGGGAGGGGAGGATAAGGAATCACCGAAGGCCTATCGGCCTATATGCCTCCTCCCTGTTATCAGCAAGGTCCTGGAGCATATGATAATGCATAGCCTCAGACCAGTCCTCAGTGTTGCGAGTCACCCACGGCAATACGGCTCGACCCGTGGCAAGGGAACAACAGATGGGCTACTGAGAGTGCGTGAGGATGTAGAAGGGAGGGCGGAGAAATATGTCTTAATGATACTGTTCGACATATCCACCGCCATCGATAGTGTTTTTTGGCCGCGCGTACTTCAACGGTTGTAAGAGTTCGACACCCCCAGCAACATATACTCCCTCGTGAGTAGTTACCTTAGTACGAGGAGTGTGAAGATCAGGTGTAGCTATTCCGAGGTCGAGAGAAGGATCGAGAGAGGCTGCCCGCAGGGTTCGGTTCTCGGGCCGGCCCTGTGGAAGTTGGTGTTCGATGAGTTGTTGGGGGAACTAGAAGATGGAGGGTTCCTTACCACGGCCTACGATCGACGACCTGGCAGTCATCGTGGCCGGGAATAGCAGAGCCAGATTGAAGAACGAAGCGGAGAGATGTGCCAGTCTGGTTGGAGAGTTGTGCGTGAGGAGAAAGTTAAGTATGGCCGCAGCTAAGACTCAGGCCATACTCCTAAAAGGATTCACGGACAGGGCTCACCCTATCACACTGGACATACAGGGAGAGAAAGTGAGGCTGGGTGAGGAGGTGACATACCTCGGAGTGAGGATGAGGAAAGGCTTCAACGCCACCTCTCACCTGGCATACCTGAGGGATAGGGTGACTCTGTCACTTAACGGACTGAGCAGTATAGGGGGTGCTTTCTGGGGCCTCAGGTACCCCGCTACGATGACTATTTACAAAGGAGTGGTGTTGGGTATCTTGAGGTACGCATCCCCTGCGTGGAGTCGAACCCTCACGCGGGAGCAGAAGAAGAGAATGGCCACTGCGCAACGACTGGGTCACGAGGCGGTGCAGGTGCTGGCCGGAGCAATGCCCCTGGACCTCATCCTCAAGGAGGGTGCTACGAAGTATGATGTAAAGAGGCAGGGGCTGGGAGTGCTACCGGCGGGACTCCAGGAAAGGATCACCGAGACTTCGAACCCTTGGAAGAAGTTGCTGCGGGAAGAGTCGATTGAGGAGTGGAATGGACGCTGGTGGACAAGCGAAAAGGGTACGACGCTGAGGAAATTCTTCCCCACCGTCCACTCAAGATTGAGAGGAGGTTGGGTCATCCCAGGCTATTGGGTTTCGCAGATCCTGACAGGACACGGAGAAGCAGTTTGAAACCTGGAGGGCTGGACTACGCTGCGTACTGGAGGTTACAACCGGACAGATACGGTCCAGGCCTATTGGAGGTACCGGACGGATTCTGGTGGATAAGGTGTAGCCCCATCTTAAGGCACTCAACCGAGTGCTAGGCTGCACCACGTTTTTAAAAATAATTATTGTACCCTAAAATTAAATGGTTCCACCAAATAATTTTGTATATCACATATGAAAATAAAGTTTAAAAAAAGATGTTTATTGGCAGCAGTGGCATGCGCAATCCTAACGCACTACCCCACTGTTGCCGAACCACATATGGCAGCAATGCCAGGAAGGGGGAAAAAAAAAAGTTTGGAGAGGGTATGTTAGACCCGGGAACACACACATATTGGTTGACAATGTTGACCTTCTGCTCGGGCTTAAGCAACCACGAGGTGACGAGCTTATCCAGATTCTTTTTCGTGTAGAATGTGCATCCTAAATATTTTATAGTGTCGCCTTCTTTAATTGTTAGGATGCTATCTCCGTTCTCGAGGGAGAGCTTCGTCGATTCCAGTTCTCCTTTATTTATGACGATGCCCAAACTCTTTTGAGGATTCAATGCCAAACCGATTTCTTTAAACGTCCTCAGTACGCTATCAATGACTCTTTCCGCAGCTACCCTGTCGCACGCTGGAACCGTCTGGTCATCCGTAAACCCTGTGAGGACCACACTACCTTGGTCACTATTGAGCTTATATCCATATTAGTTACAAAGTTTTGCTCACACAGGTCGCGGTATAGATGGTCTATGGCCAGGTTGGTATAGCGAAGACGACATGGGGCCGCCTTGAGATACTCCACGCTTTACTCTGATTTTGCTTGTTGAGTGGGCACCTACATTTCTTTTATGTTGTTTGTAGTAGGGAGAGCGGAAATCACATTTTTAAGATCCGGTGACACACCCCTCGCCTTCAGTGAGCTCACAATATGATCATGGCCAACATTGTCAAAAGCACCAACAAAGTCGAGAAATACCACCGCGCAATTACTTTTCTTACTTTTTGCATCCTTCAAAATCGCATCGATAATTCTCGCGTTGACGTGCGCTCCCGGAAGGCCCTTTATAAATCCCTTTGATTTCTGTGGAAGGCGACCTGTTTCCTAAGTTCATATTCAAGCACATTCTCAATAATTCGGCGCACGATCGAATATATCGTAATCGGCCTCCAGGATGATATGTTATTTGCATCTCCTTTGCCTTTATATATCAAAATCGTGCGCCCCCCCCCCCCCGCCTAATTGGTTCTGGTACATAGGCCACCTTCAGCATTATCTCCGTAATTCTCTTAATTATATGGTCTAATCAAAGAACTTTATCTTGTGGACTAAAACACCATCCGGCCTCGGCGATGTATCTAAAGAGGTAGATTTAATAGCTTTAAATTATTAATAAGCTCAGATTCTACTGAGATCAAATTTGGCATCGGGGCCTGTTCTTCATACTCCACACGCTTATGGAGATTTTCGCTTTCAAAAAGGGTCTTATAATGCCTCTCAATTTCAGCCACCTTTAAGGGACATTGCTTAGAAGCGTCGGCATTCATGATATTTTGCACTACTTTTTTTCTTTTATTGTAATAGTTGTATTGTACTGATATTGTTCTTGCCGACGACTCCGGTCTGGTATATTGGCCCTCTTCGGATTTAATACATTTCCAGCACCTTTGTCCGCCATATTAGATTTACTTTTCTTCCTCATTTTGTAAAATTTGACGGCTAGGTGCTGGGGGCCTGGCAGTTCCGCATTGATCGTCTTTAGAAACATTAGAAACTTGCCTACGGCCTCCTCGAAATCCACAATATTCATGGTATTTTGCTCTTGTAGGTTTTTGAAAGTAGTAGACCACTTTGCAATGTCTTCCTTTATTTTAGATTGTTCATCCTCTCCATTTTTAGGACCTACCACATTCTTAATTATATAATTAATAAAATAAAACATTAATATTCCTATTTTAATATATCTTTATGATATTTTCGTCATTTTCAACAAAATATTGATATTTCGATAAAATAATATCGGAATATTATTGCTTATATTCCATATCGATATTACAACAATGTAAAAGATCGAAATAAATATGTAAATATCAAAATAAAATATCAATATTCCTATTTTAAAATCTTCATACAATTTTCTAGTCTTTTTAAACAAAATATCGATATTTTGATAAAATAATATTCGAATATTGTTGCTAATATTCTATATCGATATTACAGCTATGTAAAGTATCGAAATAAATATGTATTTATCAAAATAAAATATCGATATTCCTATTTTAATTACTATATATAATATTTTAGTCGTTTAAACAAAATATGGATATTCCTATTTTAAAATCTATATATAATGTATTAGTAATTTTAAACAAACTATTGATATTACGATAAAATAATATCGGAATATTGTTGCTTATATTCCATATATATATTACAACAATAAGAAATATTAAAATAAATATGTAATCACAAAAATAAATTATCGATATTCCATTTTTAAATTTCCTATACAAATAAACTCATTCACAAATACCTTAACTTCCCATTCGTTGCAGATTTGGCCCAAAACAGATATGCGTCTTTTCATTCCAAACTCCTTAACCATCCTAACCCATTAATTCTTAATCTTTCATCCTGAACAATCCCTGATAATCCT
>NW_027111122.1:674608-675742 GCF_000696795.3 Halyomorpha halys | reverse complement strand
AACAATCCCTGATAATCCTCCGAGGCGTCTGAAAAGAAGATGGCCACAGGACCTTCTAATTTAAATTAATGTTTGAAGTACCGCCAATGGATGGTTCCTTCCCAAGATTTTCAAGTGTATATGAAACATACTACATATTTACCTATTGTATAATTTTGTACAATTGTAAATTACATTAAATAAATAATTTAAAAAAAAATTCCTATACCATTTTCTACTCTTTTTAATCAAAATATCGATATTTCAACAAAATAATTTCCGAATATTGTTGCTTATATTCCATATCGATATCACAAAAATATAAAATATCGAATAAAATATGTAATTATCTAAATAAAATATCGATACTCCTTTAAAATCTCTATATGATATTTTAGTCATTTTCAACAAAATATTGATATTTCGATAAAATAATATCGGAATATTGTTGCTTATATTCCATATCGATATTACAACAATGTAAAAGATCGAAATAAATTTGTAAATATCAAAATAAAATATCGATATTCCTATTTTAAAATTTTCTAGTCTTTTTAAACAAATTATCGATATTTTGATAAAATAATATTGGAATATTGTTGCTAATATTATATATCGATATTACAGCTATGTAAAGTATCGAAATAAATATGTATTCATCAAAATAAAATATCGATATTCCTATTTTAATTACTATATATAAAATTTGAAATCGATTTTTAGATATTTTAAAAAATATATCGTTAATTTGACAAAATAATATCGAAATATAGTTGCTCATATTCCATATCGATTTTACGCCAACACAAAATATCGAAAGAAATATGTGATTATCAAAATAAAACATGGTTATTCTTATTTCAAAATCTTTATCCAATTTTCTAGTCTTTTTAAAAAATATATCGATATTTCATTAAAACTTTTTCGGAATAGTGTTTCTTATATTCCATATCGATATTACAAGATAAAAAATCGATTTTCCTATTTAAAATCGTTATTTAATTTTCTACTCTTTTAATCAAAATATCGATATTTCCATCAATTAATGTCGGAATATTGTTGCTTATATTCCATATCGATATTACAACAAGGTAAAATATCAAAATAAATATGTAATTATTAAAATAAAATATCGATATTCCTATTTTAAAATCT
>NW_027111122.1:670956-674558 GCF_000696795.3 Halyomorpha halys | reverse complement strand
AAAATAAAATATCGATATTCCTATTTTAAAATCTTTATATTATTCTCTAGTCTTTTTAAATAAAATATAAATTTATTATTAAACAAAATATTTCGAAAAAATAAAATTGGAATATTATTACTTATATTTAATATCGATACTACAACAATGTAAAATATCGAAATAAATATGTAATTACCAAAATAAAATATCAATATTCCATTTTTAAATTTCGTATACCAAAATAATGTCTGAATATTGTTGCTTATATTATATGGATATTCGTATTTTAAAACTTTTATATAATTTTCTATTTTTTTAAAACAAAATATTGATATTTCGATAAAATAATTTTGGTATATTGTTGCTTTTATTTCATATCGATATTACAAATACAGAACATCTAAATAAATAGGTAATAACCAAAATAAAATATCGATATTCCCTTTTTAAATTTTCAATATGATATTTTAGTCATTTTCAATTAAACATCGAAATTTCGGTAATGTAATATCGGAATATTGTTGCTAATATTCGATATTGACATTACAACCATACGAAATATCAAAATAAATATACAATTTTTAAAAGAAAATATCGTAATACCTTCTTTAATATCTCTATATGATATTTTATTTATTTTTTAAAAAATATAGGCAATCAATAAATAATATCGGAATATTGTTACTTATATTCCATATAAATATTAAAACAATAAAAAATATCGAGTAAATATGTATTTATCAAAATAAAATATAACATTTTCTAGGCTTTTTAATCAAAATAGTGATATTTCGATAAATAATATCAAGGAAATATGTATTTATCAAAATAAAATATAACATTTTCTAGGCTTTTTAATCAAAATATCGATAAAATAATATTGGAATATTGTTGCTTATATTAAATATCGATATTACAACAACACAAAATAACGAAATAAATATGTAAATACCAAAATAAAATATCGATATTCCTTTTTTAAATTTCGTATACCATTTTCTAGGCTTTTTAATCAAAATATCAATATTTCGATAAAATAATATCGGCATATTGTTGCATATATTCCATATCGATATTACAACAATGTAAAATATCGAAATAAATATGTATTTATCAAAATACAATATCGATACTCCTTCTTTAAAATCTCTATATAATATCTTATTCATTTTCAAAAAATTATCAATATTCGTTAAAATAATATCGAAATATTGTTGATTATTCTTGATCGATATTACAACTATGTAAAATATCAAAATAAATCCCTATATGATATTTTATCTGACGGGCGCGCGCTGGATGGATGCGGAGAAACACGGTCCTTCTTGCTGACTTTGCTGGCAAGCAAGGAGACTCCGCCCTTTCCTCTACCGGCGGGCTTAACGCGTGGAGCGTCGGAATGTTGCTGCATATCGAGTTCGTGAGAGAGCTTGCACACCATTAGTCTCTGTCTCACGAACGCTATCACCTCATAGGCGGTGGGGAATTCGCTGCTTGCAAGGGCAAGCTCAAAGTTCGGTCTGGTGACGGGGTCCAAGGCTCGGAGAGCCAGTGTGGACAGGATGACGTCCGACTCATCCTGCAGGGCCAAACCGCGAAATGCTTCGATAGACGTAGGGCATTTGTGGTTCATGACCCTTTGCAGGCATCTTGAAGCGAGAACGCGCGGATTATTGTTTTCACGCACCAGAGCGTCCCAAACCGGCTGATAGGAGTTGGCATCGAAAGAGAATCCGGCTAGCAGCGACGCGGGTTACCCACTAAGGGCTCTCTTTAAATAGTGCATCTTGTTCACGGGTGCCAGTTGCGTGTAGTCGTGAACAAACGCGATAAAAGTGCCCCGAAACCGCGGCCAAGAGGATAGCTCACCGCAAACTCCGGGATCCGAATGTTGGGCAGTTGGGACGGGTACGTCGGCGCGGCAAAGCCCGGTTTGGCCCCCTGAGCGGTGGAGTCGCGTGGTAATCTTGCGGTACCGCACCTCGGCCTGTCGCAGCTCGTTTTGGATCACGTCATAAACCGCTTCCCAATCGGACGGCATCGCAGAAGCTCCCGGGGACGCGTATGGGGAGTCTAACTCATCCCAAATCTCCCTATATTCCGCCCAAAGGGTCTTGCACTCGTCATAATCAACTTCGAAATTGATAAACGCGTCATCATCCGTGGCGGTGACGAGTGCAAGAGAGCTTAATTTGAGGAGACCCCGCCTAACGCGCCGTAGCTTGCGCTCCAGTGACCGAACCCTATCAATGTCCGCATTCAATTGGTCATTCATACCCATTTTTAATTTTTTTTTTTTTCAAATAAAAGGAATGAAAATCGAATGAATGAGCCGATACCAAAGTAGAAAATATACAGAACGATTTAATGAATATATATAAATAAATATGATTGCACAACACAAATAACACGACTAAAGTCAAGCACAAAATGGATAATAATTTTTTTTTTGTTTTTAAACGAATTTTTAAATAAATAAATAGATACATTCACACAATAAATACACAATCATTCACACGCATGCACCAAATAAATTTTATATACAATTATTTTGTATTTCTAAACTAATTGTATTGTGTAAATATTTTACAGGAGCCGCACAAAATTAATTTATAATATATTCGTCAGTCGCAATGTGCCTGTAAACAATGAGTCACACGGTGCATTGACCTATAATGCCTAGTAGTGTGTCTGCAGAAGGGATTAGGCTTGAATAACATGCCTGGCCTCCCGCGTCTCTTTAAATCTATTATGAACAATAATTAAAATTACCCTAATTATGCTAATCATTAATAAATGAGCCTTTGGAAAATGGGCGAAATGTCTCACAGCAAAAAAAAATTTTAATAAGTCTTATGTATTCCACACTGAGATCCTTATCCGGATTGCACCAATTTTTTTACATCGGAACCTACTCGTGCTATACTGCAGGTGTCCGGAGTGTAATTTTACGATTATAATTAAATTGTTATTAGTGTGGAAAAGGGGGGCTGAAAAATGTGAGACTTTCCGCTAATTAGCATGCATATATTTTCCATAACTTTATTCAATTTTCTAGGCTTTTTAAACAAAATATCGATATTTCAATAAAACAATTTCGGAATATTGTTGCTTTTATTCCATATCGATATTACAACAATAAAAATATCGAAATAAATAAGTAATTATCAAAATAAAATATTCAAATACCTTCTTTAATACCTCTATATGATATTTTATTCATTTTTTTAAAAAATATAGACATTTAATAAAATAATATCGGAATATTGTTATTTATATTCCATATCAATATTACAACCATGTTAAATATCGAAATAATTATGTAATTTTCTAAATAAAATATACATATTTCGATAAAGTAATATCGGAATATTGTTGCTAATATTCAATTTCGATATTACAACAATACAAAATATCGAAATAAATAATTATCAGAATAAAATATCAATATTCCTTTTTTAATATTTCTTTATGCTATTTTAGTCATTTTTAACAAAATATTGATATTTCGACAATGTAATATCGGAATATTGTTGCTTATAATCCAAATCGATATTACCCCAATACAAAACATCGAAATAAATATGTAAATACCAAAATAAAATATCGATATTCCATTT
>NW_027111122.1:669788-670471 GCF_000696795.3 Halyomorpha halys | reverse complement strand
TTCCTATTTTAATATCTATGTACAATATTTTAGTCATTTAAAACAAAATATCGAAAGTTCCATAAAATAATATTGGAATATTGTTGCTTATATTCTATATCGGTATTACAATAATGTAAAATATTGAAATAAATATGTAATTGTCTTAATAGAATATCGATACTCCTTCTTTAAAATCTCTATATAATATCTTATTCATTTCCAAAAAAATATCAATATTCCTTAAAATAATATCGAAATATTGTTGATTATTTTTTATTGATATTACAACAATGTAAAATATCAAAATAAATATGTAAGTATCAATATAAAATATCGATATTCCTATTTTTAAATCTGTATACAATTTTCTAGTATTATTAAATAAAATATCAATATATAATATTTTACTCATTTTAAATTAAATATTGGTATTTCGATAAAGTATTATGGCAAAATTGTTGCTTAAATCCCATATCGATATTACACCAATACAAAATATTGAAATTAATATGTAATTATATAAATAATATATCGATATTACAACAGTGTATACTTTCATATTAAATTAGTTATTTATAAAATTAAAATATCAATATTCCTGTTTTAAAATCTTTATACAATTTTCTAGTATTTTTAAATAAAATATAAATATTTCGATAATATATCCGAATATTGTTGCTTATAATCCAAATCGATATTAC
>NW_027111122.1:659411-669738 GCF_000696795.3 Halyomorpha halys | reverse complement strand
AATCGATATTACCCCAATACAAAACATCGAAATAAATATGTAAATACCAAAATAAAATATCGATATTCCATTTTTAAATTTCGTATACCATTTTCCAGCTTTTTTAATCAAAATATCAATATTTCGATAAAATAATATCGGAATATTGTTGCATATATTCCATTTCGATATTACACCAATACAAAATATTGAAATTAACATGTAATTATAAAAATAATATATCGATATCATAACAGTGTAAACTATCATAATAAATATTTATTTATAAAAATAATATGTCATGTTATCATTTTATAAATATTATAACTTTAATTCGTTAAATTTTCGATATAGACAATTCGATATTTTAATATATCGATATTTTAGTTCCGTTATAATATCGATATTTTTTTTCGATATACCATGCAAGGATGAAAAGGCAGGAAACGTCACGTCGATTTCGATTATTACACAGCACTTACTGGACAAACGGTCTAAACTTCCAATTCATTACAAAAGAATGATCTACATAACAATAATAAGGCCTATCTGGACATAAGGAGTTGAGTCTTGGGGCTCCATTAAACCTTCGAATTCCTTTCGTATCCAATCCTTACAATCCAGAATTCTTCATGAAATCCTCTATGCTCCTTACTTTGTCAGAAATAAAATCACCCATAAAGACCCTAATGTTCCATATGTCACCGATCTAGCCCGAACCTGATATCAATCCTTCCATAACCACCAAAACCCTCTAGCTTCTAACTTTGCTTCCGCTTCTATTCCTGAAAATCCTCCTAGGCGCCTGAAAAGAAGATGGCCTTGAAACCTTCGAGGTGTAGATGGGCTCCAAGTGTAGAAAGTTTATTAGAGTGCTACCAATGGCTAGTTTCTTTACATGACTATATCACTCCATTTTGATCTAAAATCAGATTTACTAAATGTATTTTAGTGCAAATACAGTTGTAAATAGAAATTAATATATTAAAAAAGAAAGTTTTGAAAACAGCAGATAGAAATGAAGTAGACCGAAGAAATTGTATTTTTTTAAAATATAGATTAAGATATAATATCAAATTACGTTTTAGTATTTTTAAAATTAATTAATTAAAAGAACCTAAAAAATTCAAGAAATTAGATTAAAATGTTAAAAATACCCATGCTTTTCGAATGGCAACATTGATGTTTGATGATTTTGGATATTTTTAAACATAGATGTAGCAATGTTCTCATTTTTCTTTTCTATTAGCAGTCGTTACAGTGATAATTATGTATTCAATTTTTAAAGTATGCTTTGACAAAACACATCACTCAATAGTGGATTTTCATTTTTTAAAAAACTTGTTCATTATCTCAGAAATAATTGGTGATATTTCATATCAGGATTATTAATGCTATAATTGTTAGTAATTTTAGTTTCTTTCAAATTAAAAATTATATTAATATTTTCATTGGTAACACGATTTTCAAATATGGACACAAGATTTTAAGAACGGTTAAATGACCTATGTCAAGTCCTACACAATCACCAGAGAATTGACATTTTCAGAAGTAGAAAAAACAAGTTTATTTTTATTTATCATGTTTACTAAATGTATTGTAAATACGGTTATGAGTTTTAGTAAATATAATAATAATTATAGACCCCCTTACTGTAAGACCTTACATTATTTCTGATTTTTCTAGGGTAATCCTCTGTAGCAACAAGAAAGGTATAGAAATATTTTACAGCAATTGTGAGACGCGGAGTGCTTTCTTCGAACAGTTGCTTTGAGAATTTTTGTTTAATCTTCCCAATGAAACTTGATTTGGTAGGTGCAAATATTTTTCAAACCACAGATAATACGTTTAATGAATATTATATAGTGTTTGGTGTTGGTATCACAAAATTAGATATCACTTTTTGAGAAGTGAATTAGATTAAATGTTAGCAGTTCAAATGTAATATATACCTTTTTTTAATTTGTACTTCTCAAATTTAGTTAAAATTATGTACCTTTTACGTAACTTGTTTCATAAAAATGGCTGTTGAAGCAACATTAAATTAAAAATGTTATCATTTTATTAGCTTAGTCAATATGTGAAATTGATTTATTTTAACTATAAGGCATTTGTTCACTAAAATAAAAACATGTGATTTTAAACAAAGCGGTGCGATCTTTTGACGGTAAAGGATAACTACTGCACAGTCTACGATTGTTAGCTATGACGGCATTGTTATTACAGTTTATGTTTTCGAAGCTGGTGTCGCAGGCTCCATGGCAAGAACATCGTAGACTTTTGGCCAAGCCACTTCAGCCACACAGGGGCCCCTACTCTGCGTCCTTCCAGAACATTTCAACTGTCATCTGGTGAGATTATGTATAAACATTTACAAACATTTGCTCAAGGCACATTCATCGACATTTTTCTTTTGTTTTTTTTATTATAAAATTAGTTTTGTGTTTGTAAAGTATTAAGTCGTTTTTCTTTTTTTATTAATGAATAAGATTAATTTGTTTTATAATTCTTTCATTTTGTTTATATGTATATATTCATTATATTTTCGTTCTGTTTAATACATGCAATTTCTTCGTTAAATATAAACTTCAAATATATTTCTGTAATTAATCATTCCAAGCCAAAAATAATTTTCCCTACGAATACTATACCTGGCAAGAGTATAGTAAAGTATATTTATTGTTCAGATCGGACCGGATATTGTCAAAATTATTAATGCATTGGTTGTTCCTCCGGTTAACATATTTTTGGGTTGATTTTAAAGTAAACAAAACCTTAATTTTTATATTGATATTTATTTATGTATGTATACATATTTTTTCTTTTGTAATCATCATACCACTCATCCAAATATTTTCAATTTTTTTTTTAATTTCATTTCATCTTAGTATTAATAATGAAGTCTCTTTCTGAAGATAAAATCGCCCAATACACTACTCTTAAAAGCTTCAAAGCTTAGGCCCCGAAATCAAGGCCATAACAGAACAAGAGCGGTGGATCACAAATGATCCTTCCCAATTATTTTTATTCAAGGGAATACATAAAGAATTGAAACCATATTTTGATTTATTTAATTCCATACGGGATAAAATCATTGAACTCACAATTATGTGGAACTCATATTTTCGCTGTCGCTGCTGATTTGAATCTACAGAAAAATGTCAAGCGGTACTATTATGAAGCCTGTGCCATTTACGAAATGCACACGAATCCCACTCCTCAAGGAGCTAATTTTAATCCTCAAAGTTCGGTTCTCAATGAATCTCGTACTGTGCGAGCCAGGCTACCTAAAATTAATTTACCCTCTTTAGATGGGATACAAGCGAACTGGCCATTGTTCCGGGACACATTGGTCCTTGATACATGAAGAAACATCCCTTTCTGCCATTGAAATTTTTTTATTTTTAGTCTCTTGCCTAAAGGGCAACCCACTTGCTCTCATAAAGGGAATTGAACTGCAAGAAGTCAATTACGAGCAAGCTTGGAAGCTTTTGAACGCAACATATAATGACAAAAGAAGGTTAGCCAACAATTATCTGAAAACAGTTTTAGAATTCACCCCCTTTAAAAATCAGCCACCTGCAGCAGATTTAAAGCATTTACTCAGCACAGTAGGGGAAAGTATTGACTCATTTCAACAAGTGAAAATCCTAATATTATTTTGCTTAGTATTGAGGTGTCTGGATCCCGAAACCCCAAGAAGTTTTGAGAAAAAAGATTTCTCCACAGAATTCCATAAATATCAGGATATGATATTTTTTATACGAGGTCATTAGAATTAACTTTAGACGAGGGAAGCTCAACGCCAAGTAAACCACAGTTTCAAGAACGAGGAGCAAGACCACGTTCATAACTCCTTGTTAACAATGTAGAGGAGCATCCAAGGAGGAAGCTGTTCAAAAAAATACCCGCTTGTCCTATCTGTTGTAACTACCACACATTATATCAGTGTTTCCAATTTAGATGTGCACCACTTGCAGAGCGTCTTTCACTTCTCAAAAGTTGGAATGGATGCCATAATTGTTTATCAAGTAAGCACACCATCAATGGTTGCCCATCCCAGAGAAGGTCCGAGGTATGCGCGAAAAAACACCACACCTGGTTACACATCCATCGTGCCAATGACGAGACACCTCATTCTACTAACCCGACACATGCTAGAACCAGCGGAGTAGCCATGATGGTGAGGTTTTGCTGAGCACAGCTATAATAGAAGTCAGGAATGCGAAGGGCTGCTTCGAGAAAGTTCGCGCAGTCCTTGAAAGTGGAAGTCATCCGTGGTAGACATCCGTCAGTGCCATCAAAAGGTGTCTGGAATAGGACAACAACCTCTACCAGGGAGATTAGGAAAAGCTAAATACAGCATAAGATCAGCAATTTCTCCTACATCGGAGACAGTATTCCTAGTTCAGCCCATCGTTGTTTCCCGCATAACAGGCTAACTACCTCGCAATTTGTTATCTCCTTCAATTGGAGATCTTTACAAGTCCTACGTTCTTGCTGACGAAGATTTTCGGAAACGCAGCGCTGTAGACTTTCTTATAAGTGGTGACTTGTTTTATGAATTCATAACAGGACGCCCTATAAGAGTAGCCAATGACGAACCTCGCTTAATTTCCACTATATTTAGATACATTGTAGGTGGACCCTCGCAGCAAACTTCTGAACCAAAAGAAGCACTTAGTTTACTATCACAATCGACTGAGGAAATGTATTAATAACCAAGAAATAAAGATGTATGGGCTAAGCCCAAATATTCCGCCTCTTTCAAAGATTCCGGCAACTGCAATAGAAACGCCACTAGATTCTGTAGAAAATAATATTGGTTACCCTGATGAACAATTCGGCGCCCCGGAACTAAACAAAACAAATCATTTTGTTGAAGTATCACACCCTACGCCTCATTATCTCGTAATTTCATCCGAAAACGTGTTGCCTCACCAATCGGGTGCAACAATTAATTTTCTCCTTCTAAATGAAAATAGTTTTAGCCCTGTTAGGGAATAATGATGCTACATCCTAATCACAAAGAAGTGATGTAACTGCCAAAGTTTCTCCTGTCTCATCTAGCTTGTAAGTTGTTAGAACCCATATACCAAACATTAACATATTCAAAGACAGCTCAATAATCTCCATCCATTTATAGTTCAACTAATTCATCTGGTCAGATGACATCGACTAGTAGTAGAATATATACTACAAGTTCAAGCCAGAGTACGTGTTCTTCGTCAACTGATGAAGTGTAAGGTGGTATTATAGGTCTTATACACATTACCCGGATGATAGTTATCCACCTTAGCGAACTCAGACTCTTCCAGTCATAACCAATTCTTTAATTCTTATCAAAATGTTCTTGAAAGCCAGCAGCAATTCCAGTGGCCAATATGTGTTTGGCACATCTGGTTTGACAACACCTTATCAAAATTACAACAGTAGTGATCAACAAAATCATAAACAAGGAGTATCAGCCATGATTCTAGGTAATTTCCAGTGTGGCTCTCCAATACATTAGGTGGCTGATAGAGGTAGAACTAGCACTCAGGGCAATACAACTATATGTACTATATGGGCAATATAACTAGTGTTGTTTACGGTAAACTTCTTCATAATTTTTATAGATATTATGGGATATATGGAAACAGCAAAGGAGCATTGGCTGCTAGTCAGATTTTTAAACGTGCATTTCATCAGGACCCAAAGTTCAACCCATTCATTATGGTGGAATGGATTTACGTTTCTCTCATCACCAGAAATTAGTTGGTCTACTCCAATCTTAAGCCATCCCAAAACTCTCCCTGAGCTTGAAGAAAACATAGCTCTACTCTGAACATCGTCATAGAATCAGATATCCTCTACTGGACAGAAAACTTTATTTCTTACTCGAGCCACAGTTCTCATGCTACGCTTTGTAGATGCTGCATATCACAAAGCTAGAAGAGAAGATCCAATAACAATAACGAAATACATGCTCGCTGGAAGAGAACTATTGAACCTTGCTCAGAAGTGCTTCAAATCCACTAATTGTCAACTGATTCACTCTAAAACATTACGACCACTTCAGCCGTTCATTGACGGAGTGGGTTGTATCAGGGTGGGTAGTAGGCTACACCTTAATCAATTGTCTTATGATGCCAAGTATCCCTGATTACTTCCAGGAGGTCAATGACTAAAATCTGGCATTTTTTGTAGGGAGTCTGACTCAACAAAAGGTACAGCATTTTTGGGCGCATGGGATATCTCAACTAATTTCCACACTGAAGGAAGTGGACCAAGAATTCCCAGAATATCAGCAATGCCTGTAGTTATGATAGAATCTTTGACTCCTATTAATCAATATCATTCAGAGTTTTAAAATTTGTGTTCTCAACAAAATTTTGTGGGCGGTATGTTGAAGCAACATTAAATTAAAAAATATTATCATTTTATTAGCTTAGTCAATATGTGAAATAGATTTATTTTAACTATAAGGCATTTGTTCACTAAAATAAAACATGTGATTTTAAACAAAAGCGATATTTTGAAGGTATAGGAGAGGCAATCTACGATTTTTAGCTATGACGGCATTGTTATTGCAGTTTTAATTTTCTCCGCGAAGTGATACTGCTCACATGAGAACTAAAATATAGGTGAGTTGTCGCTTATTTATAAACTTTTAGTGAACAGTGTATGCGTTCCTTAATACTAACAGCAGTCATAGACTCGTAATAAAGATAACAGCGCCAGTCTTTGGTCAGTTAGCCACTGGCTGGCATTGAAACAGGATCGTCTTCTCTTCTTATTTTCTTTTCTTATCTCGACTCACCATTATGGTATGAGATACTTCTATATGGTGATGTCCAGTAAAAATAGCACGAAGAGATCCCGAAGCCTGGGCAATGCACCCAGAAACTCTCCAGCTAAACAAAAACCAAGAAAATCACTGAGAAACACACCACCTGTGACACCAGGTAGTTCAATTGATGAAAAAACTCCCAACCTGGCCCTTCTAATCCAAGAACAACCGAGGAATCGCCATTTTGCACGCCAAATCCATATGACGTATTAGGAAATTTACCAGTAGACAACATGGAAGCGAACCAGACCCCCAGAGAACTCTAGCTACCGCCAATATTTATCAAAAACATAAAAAAATTTCATATTTTTTGCCAACAAATTAATAATGTAGTTAACCCAGGTACACATGGTTGTCAAAGTCCCATCAATGAAACGAAATTAATGCCAGATACCGCAGAAACATATAGGAAAATAATAAAATATTTATCTGAAACAAAAGCTGACTACCCACATATCAGCTACGTCAGGAGAGGGCGTTAAGAGTAGTCATCAGACAATTACACCCCTCAACACCACCGGAAGCTATCAAAGAAGAACTTACGGCCATGGGATACGTAGTACGACAAGTAGTTAACGTACTAAAAGATAACAAAGATCCACATAGTGCATCAAACAAAGTAGCGTTGCCCTTGTTCTTCGTTGACCTCGAACATACACCTGGAGTTGAAGAAATTTATAATGTGAACTGTTTGTATTACACCAGGCTAATAGTTAAAAAACCCTACCCTAAAAGAACAATAGAGCAATGCCACAACTGCCAAGTATGGCCACACTAAACATTATTGCCATCACTTACCTAGGTACCTCAAGTGTGGCCAACAACACAAATCCGTAGAATGTAGCAAGCCTAGGCAAACACCTGCCGTGTGTGCACTTTGGCATAAAGAAGGGCATCTGGCCAACTAACTACAAGGGGTGCGAGACTTATAAAAATCTAGCATCCAGAAAACAGGCAGGACCCAGACAAGAACCAGCAACCAGACCACCCAGGAGAACCTCAAGAATTGTCAAAACAGGAGTGTCCTTCGCTCAAATGACTGGAGAATCAGAACAGGCAAGTCAGGCCCTGCCACAATCGCAACCTACACCCCATTATCCTCAACCTCAATCCCAACATTCTCATGCCTCTGTTCCTCAAACCTCATCCACTTCCCAAAAGCCTAATCGTCAGATACCTTGTATCCCCCCTCCTCCAAACGCGACAGATCTCACAAACCTCCTCACCTCTTTCCTATCTGAATTTAGATCCCTTATCACTCCACTTATCTCCTTACTTACAAATCTAGTATCTAATCTTATTCCTCCGCCAAGAAACCCTTAAATGGCACCATTTAAGTCTCTTTCGATTCTCCTTTGGAATGCGAATGGTGTTCGAAACCACGTTAACGAACTAACGGCCTTATTACATGACAAAAATATTGACGTAGCTCTAATAACTGAAACTCGACTTACCACCAGACGACTAATGAACATACCTCAGTACTAAATTTATCGAATGGGCTTCCATCCTGATGGAACAACACATGGTGGCACTGCTGTCATTATCCATCGATCCCTTTCTACAAGCCCACAATTTCCTACAAACCACAGCCATATCGATCCAAACTTCTCTATTCCCCATAACAATAGTAGCGGGTTATTCCCCACGGAGAATTCCCACTTCCCAACCACAATTCAATTCCTTCCTTGATTCCCTCGGACAACACTTCATTCTAGGTTCAGATCTCAACGCAAAAAATTAACAATGGGGAGCTAGAACCACTAATTCCCTTGGACGATCACTCCTGTCTGCAATCAATTCCCTTCGATCCAACATTCTTTGTCCCAGTTCTCCTACATACTGGCCAACCGATGCTAACCGTAACCCTGACCTCCAGGACTTCTTTATACACAAAGGCTTAGGCCCTCTAAACACTTCCCTTTCACGCCTCGATAACCTATCTTCAGATCATAGTCCACTAATCCTAACTATCTCCATATCCCTAATTCCTGTACTACCTCCACCCTCATTCGTAAGGGGTCCAGTAAACTGGAATTCCTTTCTCCGAATCTGAACAGACCAAATTGATCTTAAAGTTTCCCTAAAAACCCCTGAAAACCTAGATGACGCAGTCCATTCCTTCACAAATCTTATCCAACAAGCTGTCTGGTCTGCCTCCTCGCCCTATAATGTCCCCAGAAAACGCAAGACAAATCCTCTACCACAACATCTCAAAGACCTCATTCGAACCAAGCGCCAGTACAGAACATTATGGCAACGCACAAGACATCCTTCTGATCGTCGCACATATAACCTACCACTACTGTAAACTAGTTACGAGAGAATTGTCCAACCATCGATCCGAGTCCTTCAATTCCTACCTCTCTTCCCTTTCTACTCATGAAAATTCCCTCTGGAACATGACGAAAAGAATCCTGAAATCCAAACATATTTCCCACCCCCTCCGACGAAATGATAGCACATGGGCAGCATCCGACAAAGATAAAGCCCAAGAACTATCCATTTACCTTTCTCATACATTTACTCCTCATCCTGAACTTCATACTGACCTAACCCAAACAATTGAATACCTATCGTCACCAATCCCACTTTCCTTACCTCCTCGAGCAGTCACCCATTCTGAAGTCAAATATCAACTAAGGGTGCTACCTCCTCGTAAATCTCCAGGGTATGATCTTCTGACTCCTCAAATCCTTCGCCAACTTCCTTCTAAAGCTATATTCCTTACATATCTCTACAATTGTATCCTAAGAAAAACCCACTTTCCTATTCTTTGGAAACATTCCATTATACTTCTCTTTCCAAAACCAGGAAAACCTCCCAATAATCCTGCTTCCTATAGACCAATCAGCGTACTTCCAATCCTCTCAAAATTTTTTGAAAAAAATCCTCCTTAAACGTATCCTACATCGTTGAATCACAGAGTTTTCCCGCACATCAATTTGAATTTTGCCCTAGGCACTCCACAGTTCAACAAGGCCTCAGAGTCGTTGACTATATCTCTTCAGCCCTTGAAAAGAAACAATACTCCTCGGGTGCCTTTCTGGACATAGCGCAGGCTTTTGACCGGGTATGGCATTCCGGATTGCTTTTCAAGTTCAAATCCATATTACCCCAAACCTTATACCTTACCCTCCGTTCCTACCTCTCAGATCGTTCCTTTCGAGTTCGCAGTGGTTCTGAGTACTCAATGTCTACCCCATCGAGACAGGAGTTCCCCAAGGCAGTGTCCTGGGTCCTGTCCTCTTCTACATCCTTTTCACTGCTGACATTCCTATCATTACAGACACGTTCCTCCCAACATTTGCTGATGATACAGCTATCCTATCCTCCCATCCCGATCCTGTAACAGCCTCATCCAATCTCCAAACATACCTGGATAGAGCAATGGTGCAACCAATGGCGGATAAAAGTCAATGAATCGAAATGCGATTTCGTCACCCATGTGACTTTCACTCTCCGCCGCAGCTTCTGTCCACCTGTTACTCCTAATAATATTCCTCTACCCAGATC
>NW_027111122.1:655062-658876 GCF_000696795.3 Halyomorpha halys | reverse complement strand
CAAGAGACTTATTAAAATAAAAATGGACAATTGGAGTTCTGGCAATGGTCAGATTCTCCACTCAAGTTGTGAGTGTTTGCGGCTTTAGCACACTTACTCAGCCTCCACTGACTCACTACCAGTGATGCGGCGAGAGGGATGCGCTGAGATATTTTTAGCTCTGCCCTACCCCTCACACTTGGGGATAGAGTGGCCTCAGGGATTCTCAGGTCGATTGTGTAAATATTGTATATTAGAGTGTAAATGTGACTAGAGACTATATTATTTATCATTATGTTATTTTATTTATTTATTTTTCATACAGATAGTTTGATCATGTTCATTTTTTTTATTCTTCTGTTAGTATATATTTTGAGAGTTTTTTTTTTATTTGATTTATTTTATTTTGTTTTAGTATGTATGAGATCATTGAACACTATTACTTATTGCCCACAACTGTGTGGCAGATTGTAATATCTATCAATAAATAAAAAGTAGTATTAAAAAAAAAAAGTTTTCTCCGCAGCTTCGCAGGCCCCATGGCAAGAACATTGTATACTTTTGGCCAAGCCACTTCATCCACACAGGGGCCCCTACTCTGCGTGCTTCCAGAACATTTCAACTGTCATCTGGTGAGATTATATATGGACATTTACAAACATTTGCTCAAGGCACATTCATCGACATTTTTCTTTTGTTTTTTTTATTATAAAATTAGTTTGTGTTTGTAAAGTAGTAAGTCGTTTTTCCTTTTTTATTAATGAATGAGATTAATTTGTTTTATAATTCTTTCATTTTGTTTATATGTATATATTCATTATATTTTCGTTCTGTTTAATACATGCAATTTCTTTGTTAAATATAGACTTCAAATATATTTCTGTAATTAATCATTCCAAGCCAAAAGTAATTTTCCCAGCACATTCTATACCTGCCAAGAAGAATGTCTTTCACTGAGGCTCTCAGTTCAGGTAACAATGGCTATTGTAATTTATATTGTCCAAACAAATATGTACATGTACCTACGATAGTGAGTTGCATTATTTAAACAATAATCTAATGGTGGTATATTGGATATCGATTTGAATGTATCGATCAAGTACAAGGGAACGGTGTGATTACCTACGAATAGGAACTCAAACACACATGCTAAGAACTCTATTTTGATTATGTATTTTGTGAGTAAATGTTTGAGTTAAACATAATGTTTTTGTGCGATTTTATGTTTGAAGTCATTACGAATGGTAACGAGGATGGGATCTCCTTAACCACAAATGATCACTAAAAGTTGCAGGGTGAGTTTTTCTTCATTAATTGTAAGGCTCTTACAAATATGAGCGAAGAAGTGATCGTCGAACAGTTGCAGGAATTTTCCCTTCAAAACGAGTGGCAAGTGTACAAGTCTCGAATAGTAAATTATTTTAAAGCTAATAAACACTTTCCCAAGACTGAAGACTTAAAACTATCTAAACGTGACACATAGGACTATCTAAACCAGAGTTGGGCAAATATTATTCGAATAACGAGAGACGAATACTTTTTTTATTCGTGAATTTTCTACTCGAATAATCAATTATTCGTACAAAAACATATGATTGACCATCCGAATAATTTTTTATTCGTCATTATTTTACACGAATAATGAATTATTCGGGCAAAACAATTCGAATAACCATTTGAATACTTTTGCATTCGTCCATTTTATAGAAAAATAATCTCTTATTCGAAAAAATTTAATGTTTAACCATCCGATTACGATTGTATTCATATAAAGACGACATTTTTTGTCTTACCGCTATACATAGATATATTTTATGATCACGTATTGATGTATTTTTACATTTCTGATTTCTAACATGTTACAGGTCCTGTTATATGTTTTGGGATATGTAGAATATAAAAATACTATCGATTTAATTATCGCGTATCGATTTATTTTAACTTTCTTGATTTCTAACATGTTAGGGTCCCTTTATATGTTATGAGATATGCAGAATATGAAAATGCTATCGATTTTAAGATCGCGTATCGATTTATTTTTATATGTTTTTTCTTTTTTGTAACTATGTCAAGTGTTTGTATCTTTTTTAACCCTGACGAAGGCCTGCAACGTGGGGCGAAACGTTGGCTCAATAAAAATAGTATAATTATTTACTATTTGAGTTTTTTTGACCGCACCCGGACCATATTCCATTCATAAAGAATCAAATTGTTTTCGAATAATATGTATTCGACTAATTTTTTATTCGATTGAAATAGTATTTTAAATATTCGAATAAAAAAGTATTCGGATTGTTTAGACATATTTTTATTCGAATAAAAATGTATTCGTCTCTTGCCAATCGAATAATTTTGCCCAACTCTGATCTAAACGTGACACATAGGACTATCTAAACGTGACACATAGAACTTTCTAAACGTGACACATAGGACTATCTAAATATGGCACATCTATCTAATCTAATAAAAAGCTATCTAAACGCTTCGAGCCTTCAAATTTAGACGTTCCAGGAATTCCGTAGTCTATTGCGAATAATGAACTTAATGAAATTTACAAATGGATCATAAAATAAACAACAGCTTATCTACAGTTACTAATTCTCTCCTGACTAACTGCGCTTTAATACAAATCATATTTTATTCAACGAATGCTCAAATATTCATTTTTCGTCTATGGGTACGGAATAAGGAAAATTAAAATTTTTTAAACTGGAATGCTCATGGCATATCTTCTCAAAGAAATGAGTTTAAAATTTTTACTACTTTTTGTGAGTAAATAAACGTTTGAGTTAAACATAGTGTTTTTGTGTGATTTTATGTTTACCCTAATGCAGTTGTATCATCAAGGCATTATATTGGTAGAAAAATGGTACTACCCTGTAATGCTGTCGCATGCTACTACAAGCACATTCTGCAAACAATATTATTTGCCATTTATATTGGTGGGTGATTGTAGTTATTTTTATTGGCGTTTTTCAAGTTATGAGATGAAGTTGATTTGACGAAATTGGAATTGCATTTGTCTACGCAACTATATCTTATCTACATTTGGTAGTCTAATATACTCATGGCCTATGTATTATTCAATTTTTTTTTTAAATGATAAAATCGTTTGAATACAACAGCTATTTGTGGATTTGGAAAAACCCTTAACGTGGTTTAACATTTGGGTAAATATATTGGTATTTTATATGATAAAAATTTACTAATGTAATTAAATGTACAGTTCTGATTTTAATATAATCTTTCATTAAATTATGGTATAACCTATATCAATTTTTAGCCTCTAATCGGGAGCATGGAGTGGGAAGGAGAAGGAAGGCGATTTTTGGGTGACAGTGAAGACGACATACTTTCTGATGACCTATCCTTGGTTGACTCTGACGATGAAAGTCAGCCTCCTGGACAACAAAGGAAGATATTCACTAATAGCAGGGAGCGTTGGCGGCAACAAAACGTAAGTGGTGCATTCGGAGAGCTGAGGAAATTGGTACCAACTCACCCGCCTGATAAGAAACTCTCCAAGAACGAGATTCTTCGGATGGCCATTAGGTAATCATCACTCACTATAATACAGTACAATTTTTTCAACATTTATTCATTAATGTAAACATTCTATTTATTTAAATATAAACTATCTTGAGAGAGGGTGAAAGGAGAGAGAGTGTCGGATTAAAGGAATCCGATATTTTCTGTTCTTTTTTGAGTTTGTATAAAGTCGGGGTCGGGGGTCTCATTTTTTGATATCCCGCGGCGGCGAAGATGTCCCCAGATAAGCAACAAATTTCTATTACCCATGAGACCACCCATGGTCTGTCTTATATTATGTCATATA
>NW_027111122.1:654303-654981 GCF_000696795.3 Halyomorpha halys | reverse complement strand
TTCTTGAATTATTTACAATTTTACAATAAGCCATGATGCTCTGAGACTACTGTGTCTCATTGAGCAATTCAAATTATTCGGGTTTCTGGGTTCAATATAAGTTTTGTGAAAACAAGTACAAGAGATAACTAAAAAAAAAAAGAGAATATTTTTAAACATGTTAACTTCTTAAAAAACAAAACAAAAAAAAGAGACAAAATAAGAAGAAGAAAAAGAAATTGCTAATGAAATGAGATAACAAAAAAAAAAAAAAATGTTAGTGATTTTACTTAGTGAGTTGGGAAAGGACAGAATATTTCCAAGTCTTTGTCTATACCTTAAAACCTGTAAGGTTTATCGCAAAAATTGTTATACACAAAGTTTCAATGTTTTAATAATTAGAAATATCAACAAGAAATTTTTGAAACTGACAAGAAAATAATATCCGATATCATATTCATTCCATTTAATGCTGACCTCATAAATACGAGTGACAATGAAATGAAATGAAATAGCCTTTTATTTATATAAAAAATTAGATGGCAGTGCTAAGGAGAAGTGAAGATGCACAAATGGTTGACATGATTTCCCATATGAAATCATAAGGTTTTAAAGTGCATGAATATGGGACAGTGGTCCCGAAACGTTGTATAATGTTATGAATAATTAATAAATATTTCATTCAAAATGGAAGTCATT
>NW_027111122.1:643688-645493 GCF_000696795.3 Halyomorpha halys | reverse complement strand
ACAGTTCCCGATTATCTCCTGAATCGTTTTCCGCATATTCCACCAGAAATATTTCCGTCGCAGGGCTTGGTAGGTCTCATTCAAGCCTCGGTAATTGGTCTTCCCCTGGTGGTATGCCAAGGTGACCTTCCTCTGTTGATCTCTGTCTTGAACGGTTTCCACCATTATTAGGCAACGAACAAAGTTTCGATCCATTCCAATTTTCTCCAATCTCCAGAGGCGTTTTATCTTCTCCCAAACCACTCCATTCCCGACGTATGGTACGTTCGCCCCGGTTTGGATGCATCTTTCAGCGCTCGGCAGATCTCATCATTCCTGACACCGGTGCCGACAAAATTGTGGTGTTCGAGGTCTCCCCATATTTAGGGAAGTCCATCTAGAGTTTCCTCTCACCGCCGCTCAGCTTCCTCAGCGCCTCCCGGCACAGGATGGTGTGGAGCTCCCCGTGTCCACGAGGCATCTCACGTCGCTCACCTTGATGATAGGCAGACCGCTGATCTCTCCTTTGATATTGAAAACCTCTAATGTGCGGTCGCCCCTCTCCTGGCACCCACCTCAACTCTTTTGCCTTGATCTCCTTCCCTCACTTACTCGGCGCCATCTACTGCTTGGCGGTTTATTGCTTTGTCCTCCTCTTCCTCCCCCCCTCTGTTCCTGAGGCTTCTGATGCTTCTGAAGTTTCACTAGATGACTCACTAGGTCTATAGTCCTCTCGTCTTTTCCGCCGTATCCGCTGGAAATAAATTTCCAGCGGTTCCCCTAGTCCCGTCTCTACCCTTTTGTACATATAAGGGCACTGTCGTGCTATATGGCCTTCATTGCCGCACTCAAAGCACCTAGTGCGGGGGCAAAGGGCCACCAGGTGTCCTACTTTTCCGCACCCATGGCACTTCCTTTCTTCTTTCCCTCCTCCGTTGCGTATTCTGCCCTGGTTCGGCCGCCTTTCTCTACATGTGCCTCTGTTTTTACCACTATCTCTGGGTTCTCTTCTCTTCCATGGTGTTGATGGATTCCTTGTGCGGTGGTACGATACTCTCTAGCGCTCACTTCGATCATATCTAGAGCACATTCCACGAAAGTGCGGTCCCGTGGTAAACCTTCCCTTTTATTCGTCTTCTTAGCTAGTTGCACCTTCATTATGGAGTCAATAAAATTCATCTTCCAACTGACAACATCCGCTGCAAGAGTCTCTCTCATCTTTTCTGTGGTCAGATTAAACTGTCCTAACAGCGTGGCTGCGTACTGTCCGTTAGACTGCCCGTGCTTTCTCCTCTCTCGCAGCATGTAGAAAATGTCTTCCTCCGGGGACCATCTGCCTCCTCCATAGGCCTTCTTTAATCTTTTATAAGAAAATAAAATTCCTTCACTACTGGCCATGCTGTTTCCTGGTCTGCCTGAATATGGTTCAAAACACTTCGCTTGATCCGGCATATAAGTGCTACCTTGAGAGAAATCGCGTTATTCCTGTTCAGCAACTCCTCTGAGACCTTGGCTGCCAACCTCTCCATGATGCGATCAGCACCTTTAATAAAGTGATTTAACTCACCGATTTCGCCTGAGAACCGCTCCAATTCCGAGATGGCTTTTCTAATATCCTATATGTATTCAATTGGTGAAGTTTTTATGAAAATGATTTAGATTAAAAAAAAATTAAGATTTAGAAGAAGAAAAAAAAATCTTCATTTTTTCAGGTCTCGGCACCACTTATCAGTACTTGGACTGAAAGGCTTGAAGAAAAAGGAAAAGAGGGAACAGAATTAAACCGTACGCTTACTAGAAAGATACTGGTTTATTATCTCTGTGAT
>NW_027111122.1:642225-643638 GCF_000696795.3 Halyomorpha halys | reverse complement strand
TGCCGTCGGTTGAACATAAATTACCAGGAGAACAAAATCCCTATGGTGGACCGGTGCAGACGATTGCACAAAGTATTTTTGAAAACATATTCAATTTTCGTGGACTAAGACCTACCGAATCATTATCCTTTAATGGACCAAAACCTTTACACGCATTAGTTCATTCAAGTGAAACCGATATAAAAGTTAAATTAAGGGAAAATGAATCTCCAGCCGAACCACTGCCATCCGTTGAACATAAACTTTCAGGAGTACGAAATCCCAATGGTGGATCAGTGCTGTCGAGTGCACGAAGTATTCTTGATAAAATATTCAATTTTGGTGAACTAAAACCTACTGAATCATTATCTATTAATCAGCAAAAACCTACTGAATCATTAGTTAAAATCAATGCACCCAGAACAACTGGTAAACTAGAACATTTAGCGTTACAGAGTCATCATGGTGAACTGAAGGATTATGAATCAAACCAGCGAATTCCTGAACGAATAATGTTTGTTGGTCTTAAACCTACTGATAAATCAATGGTAATCACTGGACAAAAACGTTCTAAAGAAAGAGAAATGCTTAGTGAACCAGGCTTGTCTAAGGAAAAACCTGGTGGATCAGTGCAGTCAGAATTACAATTACCTCCATTTGATCTCGGAAATTATGAACTAGTCGATATTAATAGACATATACTTCCAGAATCATCCAATCTCAGAGGACTAGGCAATTCGATGGATAGAAGTGTTTTAAAGCGAGTAAAAATGATCATCGACCCAAGTGAACTTGATGAGCAGATTCCTCCTCGAAGACCGAAGAATTTCAGAAATGATATCCGCGAGCCAGACCGGATTGGTGGACAATACCATCGTTATGAACCAATAAGGCAGCGAAAAGGAAACGTAAATGGGCAAAGTATTAATAATTATTTAGATGATGATTATTTTCAAAACCATATTGGTTTCCAACCTCATAGAGAAGCCATTGGTGAAGCCCTGTCTATTTATAAGAGAAACAATCTTAGATTACAACAGTTTGGTGTACGAAACCAATTTTTAAATGACAAAAACCAAAACCAGTTAATTCGTAGGACAATGTATGACAGGAAAGGCATATTTGTTGACCGAAATAAGTTACCTCATAGGAGAATTATGGATAGAGAAGGCATATTTGATGACCAAAATCAGTTACCCCGTAGGAGAATTATGGGCAGGGAAGGGATATTTGATGATAGCAATCAGTTACCTCGTAGGAGAATTATGGACAGGGAAGGCATATTTTATGACCAAAATCAGTTACCTCGTAGGAGAATTATGGGCAGGGCAGGCATATTTGCTGACATCAATCAATTACCTCGTAGAAGAATTATGGACAGGGAAGACATATTTGATGACCGAAATCAGTTACCTCGTAGGAGAATTATGGGCA
>NW_027111122.1:636137-636941 GCF_000696795.3 Halyomorpha halys | reverse complement strand
AGGACCACTGGATTGCTCAAAGTTGAGTACAGCAATTATGGGAGAAGCAATATCACAACGATTTGGTCACAGCCAGGCGGGAAGAATGAACAGATCTGTGGAACCTTGAACAATGCCTCTAAGCCTGGAAAAAAGTGTCACCTGTACGAGGGAAATGAAACCATTTGGGAGAAGATTAAGCGGCTATGGTGTGATGAGGGCATAGGAATGGACAGGACATTCGCCCGATGCAAGTTAATGGTGGAAACCGTTCAGGAAGACGAATGCCAGAGAGAAGTGACTGTCGCGTATCATCAGGGCAAAACCAATCATCGCGGAATCTCGGAGCCCCTGCAAGCATTGAAGAGAAGATACTTTTGGTAGGGGATGAAGAAGACTATCACAGAAGTTGTAGGAAACTTCGAAGTTTGTCAACGCACAAAGTATGACAGACATCCACCAAAAGGCAGACAAGAAGAGACACCTACCGCAGATGCACCGCTCAATGACTTGAGTGATCAACACTTTCACCTGGAGAGGATTTAAATGGATAACCATAATTGATCTCTTCAGTAAGGTGGGAATTGCGCACCACGTTCAGGAAAAGTCGTCGGAAGCAGTGCTGGCAGCTCTCCGAATGTGGTTTCAGTTTTACAGAGTTCCGGAGCGCATCTCTTCTGATTCAGGCAGAGAATTCGACAATGCCATGATACGAAATGAAATGAAGGACCTTGACGTAATATGGCATCGCAACACACCAAGGCACCCTAACAGTAGAGGAGGCATAGAGCGGCTTCATGGCACATTGAGTGACCATCTTCGACT
>NW_027111122.1:633856-636087 GCF_000696795.3 Halyomorpha halys | reverse complement strand
GGGCAGGGAAGGGATATTTGATGATAGCAATCAGTTACCTCGTAGGAGAATTATGGACAGGGAAGGCATATTTTATGACCAAAATCAGTTACCTCGTAGGAGAATTATGGGCAGGGCAGGCATATTTGCTGACATCAATCAATTACCTCGTAGAAGAATTATGGACAGGGAAGACATATTTGATGACCGAAATCAGTTACCTCGTAGGAGAATTATGGGCAAGGAAGGCATATTTGATGACAGCAATCAATTACCTCGTAGAAGAATTATGGACAGGGAAGGCATATTTGATGACCGAAATCAGTTACCTCGTAGGAGAATTATGGACAGAGAAGGCATATTTGATGACAGCAATCAGTTACCTCGTAAGAGAATTATGGACAGGGAAGGCATATTTGATGGTGGAAATCAATTACCTCGTAGGAAAATCATAGATAGGGAAGGCATATTTTATGATCAAAATCAGTTACCTCGTAGGAGAATAATGAACAGAAAAGGCATATTTGATGGTCAAATTCAGTTAACTGGTATGAGAATGAAGGATAGAAATGGCATAATTGATGAACAAAATCAGTTACCTCGTAGGAGAATTAAGTACCGAAAAGGAATATTTGATGACCGAAATCAGTTACCTCGTAAGAGAATTATGGACAGGAAAGGCATAGTTAATGACGAAAATCAGTTATCTCATAGGAAAAGTTTGAACAGGAAAGGTATATTCGATAACCAAAATGAGTTTTCTGAACATAGGAAACCGCTTGGTATGGGAGAAAATAGGGATTCTGATGACGTGGATGAAAAAAGACCAAGTATGAGGGAAAGAGAAGATCCCAAGAGAAGAGTGGTCCTAATCATTCCCGTTCCTAAAGGAATGGGAGAACGTATGAAGAATTACGAAGGTATTGTAGGGTTCCTGCGTCACCTGTTCCCTCGCGTCTTTGAAGCCTAATCAATGACTCCAGCCTTCCAAGTCATATATATTAAACAATAGGATTATTTGATGAATGAAGACAAAACAAATAATCTCAACTTCGCGGTGATTAATTAACTTGTGGAGAAATGAATACCTCAATAATGTAATGTTATTATTGGTTTAGTTATGATCTCTTTAGAAAAAAAAATTAACTTATATCAAATTATAATATGATTAGTCTCTACTTGCGTGAGTATTTTGACCTGCGGAGCTTCCAATGAGAGTACTAATGGATAATTCTCCATTCGTCCATGCTGATGAAGGAGAAGCAAGTATATAGAGGAACAGATATACCTTGGGCCACCTTGGAAACGATTAAAAAACAATGTTTTACTGGGGATAATTTGGTTTGGGACAACATTGAGTCGAGTGTTTGTGTGTTGGAATATTTCATTATTTTTTATTGCTTTTGATAGTTTTTAATTAAAAAAAACATGTACATTCGCTCAAAATCATTAGTTGTTTTATGTTTTTAATCAATTTGGCTTAAAATGAGTGTTGAGCAATATATTTTAGAACTTTGCCAAAATTCGAACTCAAAAGATAATGTGAAATTATTGTATCACAGGTCACTACTATGCTATATATTCTATCTTGGGCCAGTCCATGTAGAGTAAACAATAGATCGCCAGGTCCTTTATAACACAAATATTTTCATACATTATGATACACTGTATGCTATGAAGAAAATGTAAATCCTTTTGAGTGCATAGTTTTTAATTTTTTTTTTAATGTATTCTGACTTATTATTAAAGATTGTTTTTTATTTATTTTGTGTTATTTGTTAATCAATAATAGTTAGTATTCCTTATATATTTATATAAATACGCCCCATGAGCTAAAGCCGTTGCTTCGTCGTTAATTTATTAAAATATTTTTGCCATAGTTCTAAGAAAAAATATTTCAAAATTATCCGAAATTTTTTTGAACCATTTTAGACATGTTTTCTTTTATGAACTTTTAAAAAGTGTATATTGCTGATGCTATGAAGATTGGAAAAACTGGTCAAAAATACGCTGATATCCCCTTTAATATAACTAACCTACAATAACTAACCTTTATTAATACAATCATATGGTATCTAAAACATATGGTTTATTAAACTTAAAAATAGCTAGTCCTATTAGTACGTGGTTCTTATTGTTATACAGCTAACTCCCTCCCTCCAGTTCCTTCCTATGGAGGAGCTCTAAAGAAAAATAAATAAATGTGAGTAAAAGCGGAATGAACCTGGCACGCTGTCCTACATAAGAAATAA
>NW_027111122.1:628118-630561 GCF_000696795.3 Halyomorpha halys | reverse complement strand
TACACACATTATATTTTCGTTCTGTATAATACATACAACTTATTTATTAAATATAGACCTCAAACGTATTTCTGTAATTAATCTTTCCAACCCAAAAATAATTTTCCCAGCGCATATTCTACCTGGCAAGAGAAATGTCTTTCACTGAGGCTCTCAGATCAGGTAACAGGCTGGTTACCTGTAAATAACCTCCCCCACCCCCTTATGTCGGAAATTATCTGACATGAATTCAAAAAAAGAATAAAAATTAAAACAACTTCAAGACAACAAATAACAACTAGAAAAAAAATGGATAATTTTACAGAAAAAAAAAAAACACAACACAAGTATCCAACCAAGTAGATATAAAAATGATTAAAGAAGTTACTTAGTATTGTTTGTCATGTCTGCCTTTGAAAACACTCGTAGTCATCTACTCAAGTACCCAATCAAGTCTATTTTTTTCCAATGGACAGGCCAAATCTATAATAGTCAACAAAAAATACACCCTGACTGAGAATGGTTCATGATATTGAGAAAAAAGGAATTAAAGTCATTCAGTTTTTCAACCACTCACCGTGTCATGGCCTATTGTCCACAATTATTAAAATAAGTTATTGGCCAGATATTGAACTTTATAAGGACCACAATTAAAGTTTATAGACCATTAGAATAACATTTATAGGTCATTGTCTTTGAAAGTAACTTGTCTTGCCTTCGATTGTATTTTCATCAAAACCGCGGTGAGTTTTATGTAATTCACATATTATTTTAAATATTTAAATTAAACTGTGAACAAAAGGAAACTTTTTGAGCAATTTAATGAAACAACCTCAAAGACTAATGATTTCTTGTCGGATTGTGAGGTGAAGGAGTGTACTCGAGACTGATAGGTGTGAGTTTGGGCGGGAATGTGTATAGAGCAATTGAAAATTTTAGTTTCGAACCTTCACGTTTTCTAAGCCTTATTACTATGTTTTCAAATGCAGCGGGGAGGACGAGATAATTGTCATAAAGACTACTAATATATCCCAGCCATGGTGGAAACTGTGAGTGATTTTGGAAACAATATTATTTCTGCCTGAATATATTATATTTTCAGGATTAATAAAGAAAAAAAGATCTAGAAAACAAGTCATTTTGGGGAAGGAAAACTTATCCTTCACGACTCTTTTTTTCTTCATTTTTTAAAAAAATTTTACTATGTTTAAATTACTTCACATTTTTATGGTTTATAAAGCATAGGAGTTTTAAGCCATAATGGATTGTGACATATTTTAATTTTTGTTAAGGCTACAAAGTAAAATCAAAGCATTAACAGGTTTTTTGTAGTAAGTTTTTTACAATTTATAAATGTCTTTGTTAATAAAAATTTTGTAATCAACCCTTCAATAAAAACGTTCCCTAATCTTTTTTTAATTTTTTTAATGTTGCTCTATTTTCGATTTCAGATGTTCTTTCTCACTCTTTCTTTCATCATCTTCGTTGTAGCAAAAGGACAGGACGCATCAAGCCGTACAAATAAAGTTAATTCACTAGATCCTGGAAAGATGGGTAAAGACGAAAGGCTAGATAGAAAAATGGCAAATGATGAGTTAGTCGAAACTTGGAGACAAAAGAAGTCAATTGAAAATGTCAAGAATAGAGAAAAAAGTACATCTATTAAACCAATAACGATTAATCGACAAAATGCTATTTTAGAACAAGTCAAGGCTGGTGGACAAGGACAATCTGGTAGTCGACTCAAGTTTGGTGGATTGAAACCTGGAGAAATTCGTGAACGAATCCAGTTTAAAGTAGAAGAGAAGAATAGTAGAGAAGAATTATTCGACAGAACAAGGCCGTTTCCTTACAATGCTTCATTTGTTGGGAGGATATTTTTCAGAGGACGAAGAAAATTTCGTGGAGAAAAAGGTGTACTTAAGCTTCCTGACGACTCAGCTCAATTCCCACGACGATATTACCCATCTGAAAGATTCAATGTTAGTAGACAAATCAGTTCGAATGAATTTAAATACCCCCGTAGACAAAGTCTTCCAGGTGAACCAAACGAAAGTGATAAACAAAAACTTCCTAATGGCCCAATTAAAATTGCAGATAAGAGTGAATTCCAGCAAGATAGAATGAAAGGTGAGCAAACACAATATAGAGGATATAGAAGGTATCCTAGATCGAACCAATTTGGTGAACAAAATAGTTCGGGAGAATTAAATGAGATCGGTGGGAAAAGATATCCAATTGCAAACGAACTTTCAGGTGAACTGGTGAAGACTGGACTAAGGTATCCAAAAAAACCAATGCACTCAAACGAACCCGCTATAAAAGTTAAATTCAGAAAAGATGAATCTACAGCCAAACCTCTGCCAACCGTTGAACCTAAACTTTCTGGAGACCGAACTCCTAATGCTGGATCAGTGCTGTCGAGTGTACAAAGTATTTTTGGTAAAATATTCAATTCTGGCCG
>NW_027111122.1:603017-627573 GCF_000696795.3 Halyomorpha halys | reverse complement strand
GACCCGGTATAAAAGTTAAATTAAGAGAAAATGAATCTAAAGCCAAACCACTGCCATCGGTTGAACAAAAACTTCCAGGAGAACGAAATGCTAATGGTGGATCTGTGCTCTCGAGTGTACAAAGTATTTTTGGTAAAATATTCAATGTTGGTCGACAAAAACTTACTGAATCATTATCCTTTAATGGACCAAAATTATCCGAACCATTTGTTAAAATCAATGCACCCAGACCAGCTGGTAAGCCAGAACAGTTTTCATTACAGAACCATCCTGGCAATCTTCCTGAACGATTAAAGTTTCATGGACTTCAACCTACTGATGAATCAGAATTACAATTACCTCGATTTAAACTCAGAAATTATCATCAAGTCGATATTAATAGACATAAACATCCAGAATCATCCTCGAATGAAGACCAAAATCAGTTACCTGGTAGGAGAATTATGTACCGAAAAGGTATATTTGATGACCGAAATCAGTTACCTTATAGGAAAAGTTTGAACAGGAAAGGTATATTCGATAACCAAAATGAATTTTCTGAACATAGACAACCGCTTGGTATGAGAGAAAATAGTGATTCTGATGACGTGGATGAAAAGGGACCAAGTATAAGGGAAAGAGAAGATCCCAAGAGAAGAGTGGTCCTGATCATTCCCGTTCCTAAAGGAATGGGAGAACGTATGAAGGATTACGAAGGTATTGTAGCGTTCCTGCGTCAGCTGTTCCCTCGCGTCTTTGAAGCCTAATTAACGGCTGCAGCCTTCCAAGTCATATATTTATTGAAAGATATGATTATTTAATGAATTAAGACAAAATAAATACTCTCAACTTCAAGGTAATTAATTAACTTGTGGAGAAATGAATATGTTAATAATGTAATGTTATTACGTTATTGGTATAGTTATGATCTCTGAACAGAAATAAAATGACCCAAAGAATACTTATATAAAATTATATTATAGTTATGCTATGTACTGTCTCAAGCTTTAGTCGGGATGCAAGGGTAATCGCTGAAGGCAATTATCCAAAAATAAATTATTTTATATCGAGTCCTGTAAAAGCTATTATTATAATGGGATTCTGTTCCAAAGGCTTGTTTTGTGTTTACCAGTTTACCAATTAAATATCTTTATTTCTATAAAATATTTACCATTAATTTTACAATATAATGAAGGTTGGTATTGGGTAATATAATAGTAAATAAACTGCATCAAGGAACAAAGTATTTATTTACAATTTATTGATATATAATGTTATTTAAATGGTTGTAATGATTCAGATAAATTGTTGTCATAAATTATTGTTTAATTTATACTTATAGCTGTTGATTTGAATGATTCATGCCATGAGATGTAGTTCCGTAGGTTTCGTCTTGTTCATAAGGGATGAGACCTCGATCTCATGGCTTTTCTTACGATTTCGTTTGGTCGAAGTGCATCTAGCCCCTCTTCGTTCTTGTTTCTTCTGCTCCTCTCCTACTTCTGTCCAGCCTGGTCCTCTCTACTCTAAGTTTTCCTCTTCACTGCACTTTTTACACACCATAGAGCTTCATTGTGTACTCATTAAAAAAATTTTTATTATAATCTGAAGCTAAAATCTTTCAAAAATATCCAAAGTTTCCTAAAACCATGACTAATTACGCTTTATTATACCTGATGTACCTTATTCCGGAATCATGTAGTAGTCCTTCAGAGTGTCACATAGCCTCACAGAGGTTCGGTCCATGGACGGCCTTCTTCGGAGAAAGAAGTATAGATCCTCATGCGCCTGCTGACTTCTTCGATCTAGTTCGCTGGTGAGTAAATGAGGATACCACCTGATGACACGGATAGAGGCAAAAGTAGACGAGAACCTACTGGACTGATAGGATGTGGGCTTATTAAAAGCTGCAATGATATGCTGTGTCAAAAGAAGCATTTTGAACAAGATTCAGGGCATGAAGAGACGCCGTGGGGTTCTGGTGAAGGAAAGATTGAAGAAGGCGTTCGGTGGTGGCAGATGGACCTCCGTGGCGGATATCTACCAGATTTTTCAAGAAAATAATAAGTACAAACAGCAGTTCTTGCGCATTTCAATCAATTTAATGAAAAAGTTTGTAGGGTTTAATTTTGTGCGTTGAATCTTTGGTTACGAAAAGTGATGGTGATAATTGATCTGATTTAGATCCATCTGTATATATAAGGTATTCAGTCATAAAACATGGTACCTTATACTTTTTGGTGAATTGAAGTTTTTGATAATATATGAATCCTTAAAGCTAATTTCACAAGTGTTTAAATGTAGGATATGTGTAGGGAATTTCTTTTAAATAATAAAATTGATAGCTAGTTAGAGGTGTTTACATCGGTTTCTGTTCGAGCCTTACTCCAGGTATCCCGAATGTATGCTAAAAATTTAATTTAAATTAATGTGGAACAAGTTGAATTATGGGATAATAAGCTGCTTATGAATAAGCACATATATTTTAAGATTCCAAAATGAAATCCCTGAGAGAGTAAATGGGTTAGTATGTTAGTACAGTGATCAATCGTTATATAAGGTAAGAAAAACTTTGACTCTTATGTGAAATCAAGGATATTGATGCTGCTTATCTGGTGACGTCTTCGCCAACGCAGTCACGTCTGCGTCTTGTGACCGCTTCCCTCGTCCAGGTTGGCTGGCAACCAAAATGTTGGATACCATGTAAATTCACTAGGATCTCGAGAAAGGTTGCTTCTCCCTTAGAGACTGGCCAGGTAGTCATTGACTGTGGCGTGGTAGTAGGGATGGTCCAAGTTCTATCTTGCACGCCACGATAGATGATATTAAGAGGTATCGCAGTCGCGGCGCCATCGGGGTCTTCGGGTGTAAGCGGGCATCAGAAAATGAGAACTCCGGCTCTGACTTTATATAAAATTAAATAAGTAACGAAGAAATCGATTTGTTTAAATCCGACAGGAGGTAAAAGATGGCTACCTAAATCCTATTATACAATTTTTAATGCTAATAAATGTTCTGACAAGAGCTCTTTGGGTTATAGTGGTGCTGAAGATACAAACTATTGTTTTGTTTATTGATCCAAAAAAATCGGATTCAAGTTACTCCTACAAATAGAGTAGAAAAAATGTCCGTTTTTTAAACTTCTTAGCCTGGTTTGAATGCCTGCTATTTATTGTACTTACCAACTATAACAGCCTCTTTTTCAATTAAACTACTTTGCAAAAGAACATATTAACTATTTCTTCAATTATGAGTCAAGTATATGATAACTTGATTTAGTAAAACATATACATAATGTATAATTTGTAATCAACTAACAAATTTTTTATAATATTCCGCAGAATACAAATTTTTGCTAAGGCGAACATGACAGAATCTACTGTTACGGTTGTAATGTCGTATTAGGTCTTGCCTGATAGTTGACAGTAGATGTAGCGTAAATGAAGCTACTGCCACGTTAAACATGATGTCTGACACATAAAAATGTAAGAGGATGTAACGCTTTGATGAAAAACAACTGCAATTATCCCTCCTAATTTATTTGTTCTTATACCCACAAAACAAAAAGAAAAATGTTGTGAGTAGCAACTGGTAAGTTTTATTTTTCAATGGAATCAAATTAATTGAGAAATATAATTTTGATATTTTTTTTTCATCCAAGCTATAGATATTTCATCCAAATATTACCTTCATAACGTAACAATCAATTTTTCACAAGTTTTATTTTGTCAGTTACCATGTTTTACGACCGAAAGTCTCATATTATGGAGGATTCCGACATGTTTTGAATAGGAAAAGAAAAGCTGGCTTTATGCAAAATAAACATATTTATATCACAACAAACACAGATCATAAGTTCAGAAATAAGAAAATTAATTTATCCTATATTTTGGCATTTTCATTGATTGAAATTTAAAAACGTTCAAACCTGTTGAAATATTAAGGAATTCTCTTTTGTAAATTATATGATAATCCATTTTCTAATAGTTAATATGTTTAATGAGTCACATCCATCTTTCTCGATTTATCATAATTATCATTTTTTTTTCTTTTATTCTTAATATAGAAAAACATTAAATTATTGCCAGTATCTGCTTGGCAATTGTACGTTAAACTAGTATTTACTTTAACATTATATTGATTAAAAAATGAGAAAATTAAATTTAAAAAATAAAGCTTTAATCCATAAATGCAACAATATTACTGACTATATCAAGAAAGATATAATATGCTTAAAAGGTTATTAAAAAGTTTATATGTGGAAACAGTTTTTGCTATATTGAAGAATATAAAGTTGTTGCAAATATAAGAAAATACATTTGTTGATTTTGCAGCAAGATGACCAGATATTTTGGTTGGTTATAATTATATTTCCTATAGAGACTTATGAAGATGATTTTAGACAGTATAAAACTCAGAATACATTGATAAGTCTTTCCATATGTAAGGATTAGTCAAAGCTTACTCTGGATTTGAATTATGATGATCACACCGATAATTATTAATTAAGTTCTCTTCCAGGAAACAGAAATTTCAAAATATATTATCTAAAAACAATAATACCTACTCTTTTTTTTTAAGTGTTTATTTTATTCCAATCTGTTCAAGTATGAATTGAAAAAAGTCAAAGAAACACTTCTCAGTTTTATCAAGAAAGATATCATGGAATATAAAACCTGATTCACATAACTGAGCCAATAGATAATATAAAATAGACTGTGACAGAGTTATCCCACTAATGACATTGCTAACTAAAAATAAGAGGGAAAGCTTTATTAAGAAAGACGAGAATTCCTCCTGGTTTGTGGACCAATCGAGACATATCATTAGGAATATCAACCACCACATAAGGGTTCCCTCGAGCATACCGTTCTTCATAGTAAAATGTTCTCTTAACTGAACCATCTTCATTTTCCTGCATTTCTCCATCTTGTGAATTAGGTCCTTTGTCTTCTTGTTTTCGCACTTCAGCGGCATCATTATCATCTTCTATCATTCTTGTCCCTACATTAATGTAATCCTTTTGTGTATTTCCCTCTGAATGAGGTGCTATAATATAGTTTTCTGAGTTTTCGTTGATTTCCTGATTTTCTGTTTTCTTTAGGGTTCTCTGAATTTCATTTTTGTCTCCAGTAACCTCCTGTAAAACGGGTTCTTGAATATCGGTTTTCTGAATTTCTCTTCGAGATCTAGTTTCCAATGTAGAAATTAGATCTACGCTTTCTTGCAAGTTAGTCGCCACTAGTACTGAAATTATTGATCTGATGTTGAGAAGTGTAAAAATGATCAGCTGCATTATCTGCAAATTAGGAAATTTTAATAAATTAACTAGTAAACAAGGAAACTGTTTATAAAATAATTAAAACTATAATATTAAAATATAATAAAAGTTATAAGCTAATCTTATAACGGATTGAATTATATAGAAGCTTCTCTTCTACAATAACACTGCTTTCCATTCCACCACTATTTCGTGGTAAAGAGGATGAAGTGTGACTATCTTCGTTACCGCACATAATAATAATAATAACTACTAACAGTGAACAACTAGGAAGCAAAAAAGGAGCTAGAGGATGCACAGAGCTTTTAGTAATGGTTGCTTCATTTCTGCATAGGTGTCTAGAAGGCAGTGAAACCTTTCAATGCCATCAATCGATTATAGAAAGGCTTTCGATTCAGTACCACACAGTTGGCTGCTCGAAGTATTAGAAATATATAGGGTCCAAACTAAAGTAAACAAACAACTCACAAATTTGATGGCAGGCTGGATGACTAAGCTGAAAATAGGAGTAACCCATAGTAATAACCAGATAAAAATTATGAGGGATATATACCAGTGAGATTACCTTAGCCCGTTGTAGTTTTGTACGGCAATGTTCTCATCAAGTCGGATACTGCGGAGGAACAAGGTGGGCTACAAACTCAATTTCAAGGACGAAGCAACCATTTACAAAGTATGAGTGAAATAGTGTCATCCTATACCACAGATATAAGCATGTCATGACTTGATAAATACGCTGTGCTACATGTGAACAAGGGAAAGGTGGTCAATGTCCAGGATAAATGAAGATGGATACATTAGGGAACTAGAAGCCAAAGAACAATATAAATATTTAGGTATACAGCAGCACCTCAAAATATGGAAAGGATGTGAAACAAGAGCTAATAACAATGTTGAGAATGAGGCTCCGAATATTATTGAAGACCCAACTATCTAGAAAACAGAAAAAAAAGCCATCAATACTTGGGTCATACCAGCGCTAAGCTACAGCTACCATGTAGGTATACTACGTTGTCAAATACCATCCAACAAGAAATAGGTCGTCTTGTGAGAGCGACACTCAAACAAGAACGGGTCCGCCATTCCATATCATCGACATCCAGACTTTATTTATCCAGGAAAGAGAGATGACGAGGACTCATTAATATCAAATGTGTGCCGCAAGTAGGAATTATCTCTACGTCAATATTTCCATTCAAAAACTACTAGTGTTTATCTGGGAATTGTTACTGACTGCAATGAACCTGAGTAAAGCGGATGAGCCCAACATTGTTTCAGAAAAAAGAACGACTGGTAGAATGGAAAAGCAAGTCTGTGCATAGGAGATTATATAGCCAACTGAACGAAGCCTCCATAGACAAAGAAAGATCATTTGAATGGTTAAAAGCTGGAAGGCTATTCCCCGTGACAGCGATCAAGTGATTGCCACCAGATTATATAGGAAGCATGGGCTAAAAGACGCAACAGCACTGGATAAGTGTCCATTATGCTCAGTGTATCACGTGTGGTTGTGGAGTGTTGGCTGATACTGAATATTTACAAAGGCACAACAATGTGGCCAAAATTTTGCATCAGGTTCTCGTGATAAAGTACAAGTTAATTGATGATAAGATCCCATACTACAAGTACCACCCAAATAGACTCCTCCAAAAAGGTCCTCTCAAGCTCTATTGGGACGAATCAATAATTACGGACCACAAAGTAAGCCATAATAAACCGGATAGCCTACTTATAGATATAAGAAAAAAGAAAGCAGAACTTACTGCTTAGTTTCGGCATGTATCGGACTCCCCCCATCGGACGAGTTCCCATGATTTGCAGGGCAATTTGTTAAAAAATGGAAACTATTCTCCAGTGCCATTCCATTAAAAGCTTCTATGGGTCCATATTAAATTTGTGTGAACCGACTCTTAGATTAATTACATATTTACCGGAGAGTCGTAGTTGGGCAATTATTCGCAAGTGAGTAATAGGACAGCTGATTTATACGTAGCTTTGAGGAGCATCCGTTTTGATGAAGACCCTACTGTACCACAGGTTATAGGTCGATTCTCTTAATAACAAGAGGTCTTTATCCTTGACAAATTCCCTGTATCTATCCAAGACCTTCCCCATTCTAATTTTGATATTTACCGGATCATTAAGTAGTATCGGGTCAAACATTTCGAAGCTTCCTAATATTTTTCTTATCTGTGTCACCCAATTATATTGCAGACTCAAACGGTTGTTACTGTCCAGCTGCAGTAATTTTACAATATAACATTGTTTCACGAAGCGAGTACAACTCATGTTAAGTATTTTTATTAGCCAGGACAGACTTTCCTTTAAAACGTGATACCCTACAGAAATGGGTGCCTCTTCTAGTCTTACCATAAAGTGTGGGGTGTTACGTTTTAAAAACAATAGTCACTTGTAAGTACCTCGCTTGTGTATTTTCCAATTCCTCTATGTGCTTTTTGACCCAAATGGGTACAGCGTAGGATACAACTCAACATAGTCGACTCTTAAAGTTTCTTGCCTCCCGCGAGATTATTTTAGCCTTCACACAGGTACTCAGTACTGCCACGATGCTTGATACATCTCACGGTTAAAAAGTGCGGGGGGCTTAATATATCTCCCTGGAGAACACCTTATTGTATTGCATAGTAATTTCTATTGGGTCACTCAAATGGCTGCTACATTTTACCTACATGGTTAGATTTTAATATAAATATTCGAGCATTCTAAGGAATTTGCCCCTTATTCCCATTGAGAGAAAAGTCTGCACCAAAGTTTAGAATGCGAGACTGAATGTTCGAAAATCTAGGAATATTTAGTAAGCAGTAGGTGCATGTTTTAATAAATTAATTTGTGAGAAGGACAAAAAACAAAAATATTGTCCATGTAGCCTCTGTCCTGCCGGAAACCCAATTGAGATTTTGGAATGGCATCAGTTTCTTGGTACCTGATCGATAACCTATTATATAAAATGGTGGTGAAGATTTTAAGAAGGCTGTTAGTTAGAGAAATACACCTAAAATAACCCAAGGTTATTCAAATTGCCTTTTTTATGCACCATAACCAATTTAGCATTGGTTCATAATTTAGGAAGTTTTTCAGCCTGCAATATTTTATTGAACAGCATTTCTATATTCAATAGCTAGTTATCGGGCAGATTTTTGAAGAAATCATACGTTATTTTATCGAATCCGGGAGATTTACCAGCTTTATATTTTTTAAGAGAGTGGTCCATTTCAGTTCTTGGGTATCAAATTTAGGTTGGGTTACATAAAAAAAATGCATGCTTAATTCCATTCTCATGGGATATATTTCATTAAAGAAGGATTCCCATTGAGTACATAGAATAAGGGAGGACTGCTTTTTATTTACTCTAAATTTATTTATAATGGACCAAAATGAAGAGGAGTCTCGGCTGTCCAACAATTGTTTGATTATACTTTTGTGATAATTTCGCTTTTTATATTGAACAGAGTCAGCGTATATATTTTTAAAAGTAGTATATATTTTAAGTGTGAATTCTGAAAAATTGCACTTCCCGCACGTTTTAACTTTTTTTTAGTTCGCAATCAAACCATGGTTCCCAGGAAATTTAATTAAATTTAAATTTTTAGCCGTTTGAATTATATTATATAGAGAGGAGCACATTCAAACATGTATCAGTCTGTGCTAAATGTAACAGCCGAGGAAAAGGATGATGAATTAAAACAAACTTTAAAGCTGCTAACACGTGAGGGTTGGAATGGTTGGAAAAATAAAATAAATATTTCCCTGACAATACAATTTCTTGAGATTTGTACTAACTGTAAGTTTCCATAATGAGAAAACAAATTATAAGCAGACCTTCAAACTCTTACTCGAGAAATGAAAATTTTCATAGAATTAAAAGGACTTAGAGAATGTCAAAGCAATCTGGTGATATTCTTAGAATTATGAGTTTTCTTCCTATCTACCTGTCCCTGACAATATTGTGAAATTATTAACAATTGGCTAGTTGTTATCGAGGGTTTCACACCTTCGTTAATTCTGAGAGGTAAATTATTATTAACAATGGGCTCACAATTTCATTACTGAATTTAATACTGATCAAAATTGAATGATTATGCCAAACAGTTAACGATGGCTAATAGATTATACCAAGTATTGACCTTCCTATATCTGAGTCAGCGTTTTTCTTCTTTCCATACCTAGTCGTTGGATACGCCCCATATAGCTACTTCTAGTTCGGCCTCGACTCCATACATTTTCTTGGCACTTGGTCTTCCCTCATTCTACTGATGTGTCCATATCGTCTGTGTTTCGCCATTGATTTCATTGAAAGAGATCTGAAGTTCTTCTCTTATTCTTTCATTCCTTATCCTTTATCTCCTAGTTTTGTCCAATATTCTTCCCCGTAATCCTACTCAAATACTTGTCTTGGATGACCCAACTTTCACTGCCGAATAGAAGAAATGTTGTTTTAAAAATGTGGAGTTTGATGTCCTTAACTACCTCCATCTTTCTTACAATAGTATTGCATATCTGGTAATAAATAGTATTTGCTTTATTTATCCTGTTGGATACTTCATGGCCTATTTTACCATATTTATTGAAAATTGTTCCTAGGTTTAAATTGTAGTCCACCTTTCCCAATACTTCATCATTGCACACTATTCTTATATTACCCACGTCCACTTCAGCTCTGGCAACAGTCATAACCTTGCTCTTGCGGCTTTCAATACTCATTCCTTGAGTGAGTTCTTCTTTCCATTCAATAAGGGCCTGTTGCAATGTTTCCCCCGAGTCTTGTCACCAGCACGATATCGTCTGCATATAGAAACGCCTGTACTTGTACTGTCCTCATGTTCCACATACCGACTACAGTCCTTCATCCATAATACCATAAACAATAATGGACTGAGGCTATCTTCTTGTTTCACACCTCTTTCCAAAGAAAATGGTTTAGACTCAATGCCATTGAGAAAGAAGACCTTTCTATAACTTGGTAGTGAAGCACTCTCTGATAGCTTCAACATTTATCAAAAAAAACAATTTTTTCCATTCACTTGCCTATATATGAAATATATAGTAAGGGGGTGTATTAGGATCGTACTAAACTTAGAATTTTAGTTTTCGACGAAAATGCACTTTTTGAGGTCTTCTAAGTCGAAATAATCAAGCCTCGCAAAATGGTCACTGTGTGTTAGTATGAAGTCAGCATAGATCAAAAACATGAGTTAGTAGGAAAGTGGGATTTAACACGAGTATTTCCATGGGGCGTGACATAATTTTTTTTATAAAATAGACTGACCGGAAGTGCCAGTTTACAGCATAAATATTTCACATACTTTTCGATTATCTGAAAAAAAAAATGTCAAATCAAAATTAAACATAGTTTGTTGAAGTACAAACGAATGGTTGTTAATATCAGCTAAGTCTTATTCTCATAGAAAAAGTCTGGCAGGGCTTAAATTCGGATTTTCTACAAATCTTCCTCAGAAATACCATTAATTTTGTTTAACCGATAAAAATGAACATTTCTTATTAGCAATAATCAATAGATAAAGACAAAATCTTTTAATTCAGTCCTAATTTTTTTATGCTAAAAAAAAGGCACAACACATCCAATATGAACGATAAAAGCCAAAATCGGCCGACTATTCCCAATTGAATTGTGCCTTCATTATTTTAAAATAAACTCTTTTTTTTGTTAATGGAATGTAAAATTTATATTTGTTATTACAATCTCGAGAAACCCTAAAATACAACTTTTATATTAACAGACAAATAATAATGTTTTTTTGATAGTTTTTGATTTAGATTATTTTTTTTTTCAAAAAAAAAATTAAACAAAAGCCCACTAATCTAGATGGAGACGTAAGTAGGGTGCTAAATGAAAGTTTTTTGAAGCACCAGATTTTGGCACCTTATGGTTTTAGACTTATGTAATTTTAGTAAATTAACTACAGATAAATATTTTACAAATAAGATTCAGTCATTATTAACACAACAGACGGTGTAGCACTTTCTTGGCCTGCTCGCCTTTTCTGTCATCCCTTCGGGCTCCTCACCTATTGGATTTTCCACTTTTTCTTGGATCTTATTTTTCATTATTAATCTATCTTGGCTTCGGTCCTCCCCTTTATTTAATCCCATCTAGCTTCCTATGATAAAGCCTCCTTTTTTTTATTCATTCTCAGAGCATGTCCCAAATGTTTTATTGAGCGAAATGGGAGGTAGCTAGATTGCCGTACACAAAGTAGAACTCTTTGTTTGTTCTTATGCGGAAAGCTCCTTCCTCTCGTTTAGGTCCTACTAACCCTCTAAGGATTTTCTTTTCAAAACGATCAATTCACTCTGCAGATGCCTTCCTAAGGGTCCATGCTTCGCACGCATATGTAGCAACCGATTGTTGTGGAACATTGTCTTGTGCTGTCTTAACTTGGTTGTACGGCTGAATAGTCTCAGGAGGCTCGTAAGAAAAACTAAACTTTATTGGCAGCCATGTTAGATTAAAATGTAAGTAAATGTATATATATTGTAAATTTAGGCTTAAGATGAAGAAATGAAACACAAAACGTCAAATATTGAAAGAAGTATACACAAAATTAGTAATAAATGAAGTTTGGATTCACTAAATAGACAATAGAAAAATTGGTAAACTCCCCCTCCCCCTTAAAAAAAGGTATTAAGTTAAAATGTGCTTTAATATTTTTAAGTTTATTAGTGAATTTTCAACGTTTCGGCCTGTCAAGCCATCCTCCACAAAATCAGTAAGGACAATTATTCTACTACAATACATAACCACATTAATAAATATAAATTAAATGATATTTGTTTACTGAAGGTATGACTGATAGAAGTTAAAATTGTAAGATAGGATCAATGAAGATAAATGAAATTTCATGCAATTTTGGTATAGTCTAATATCATGAAAACAATTTTGATTAATAAGTTAGTTTTAATATTTTTGATTATGTATTTTATTAGAATAATTTTTAGTCCCTGCAGTTTTTTTACATGGCTTGACGCTCCGAAATGTTATGAATACATTAATAAATTTGTGATGAAGTATGGACAGCCAATTTTGCTTTAATTCATATCCCTGCCTTCACCCCAAATGAACTTATAAGTGAAATAAATACAACTGAACACCTCCATAGCTATGTTGGCTGATGAAACAGCAGTGTTCTCTCAACAAGATGAGATAATAATAGCTAGAAACACTTTGCAACGTCACTTTAATGATCTAGAACAATATTTCACTAAATGGATGATTAGTCTAAATATTAAAAAATGTAATTCAAAAGTTTTTACTCTTTGACGACCACCAGACCCACCGGAACTAATCCTCAGAGGTAAAAATGTGAAATGGAATCATGTTAGTGAAACAGTATTGTAATTGGGAATTCACCTCGTTTGCCGCCTTACCTGAAACCACCATTTCAAAATCATACTAACTCAGGCCTACGCAAGGTTAGCAATGCTATATCCTATTTTAACAGAAATTCCAAATTAAAACCAGAAAAAGCTGTTCTTATATTTAAAACATTTTTCAGGCCACTGCTGATGTACGGCTGTGTGGTCTGGAGAGCTGCATCCTTCACGAAAAGGAAAAAATTACAATATTTTCAAAATAAAGTCCTAAGAATCGCAGTCGTTGCTCCTTGGTTCATAAGATAGTCAATTGCATCGGGAATTACAAATGGAGTCAATAGAGGATTACATCAAAAAACGGTTCATGAAGTTCCACTCCCAGTTGCCGACAGTTAAAGTAGCATTGACCTACAACTTGGGAAACCCAACCTCAACTCGAAGACTGAAGCCCTGGCTGCTGCAGGACATTAATTTACTGTTATAAATTCACACTACTTCTATTTTACTTATTATTATTTTTTTCTTCTCTCATCTTTTTTTTCAAATTAATTTTTTTTTTTTACCACTAGACGGAAATTGTTTGTTTTGTTAAGTCTACAAATGTTGTTCTTTTTTATTAATAATTTTTCTTTTGTCTGTTATTAAGAAGCATTATTCTTATCTATTTATTTTCTTTTAATTATAACATTGTATATAGTTAGAGTGACGTTTTGTAAGAGACTATATACCCCCCATAATCAAATATTAAAAAAAAAAAAATGAACGGTTATATCAACCATGTAAGACCCACAAGGCCGATCTGGTATAAAATAAAAAAAAAAACATTTTGCCCATCTCTACCACTCTACACATTTCCCCAAGTTAAAGTTATCGCTATAAAAAATTTTGTACCTGCCAAGAATTCAACAGTTTAACAAATGATGCTCGTTATCTTTTGTTAAACTGTTACCCGAGTTTTTTAAACCGGAATGTTATCAGAAGAGATCGGATAGTCTTGGTTGGCCTTTACTGTTCGAATCGGATGTTTTGATTTTTCCCTTTATTTATTCACAAAAATCTTTAATATGGTGTATTTGTCTATAGGTTATTATTGATAATAATGAAAACATTTTATTGTTTTCAAATTATCAAAATTAAAAGTACTTTTGAGAAAGGTTTGTTGAAAAATCCACATCTAAGCCTCGTCAGACTGCTTCAAAGAGCATAAGACCTTTTCATTATTAAGTACAATTGTACCTTGTAGTTTGGCATACTGAGTATAATCAAAATCGTTAGAGAAGTTTTCGAGAAAATAGACTTCTCAGACTATATTTCCGCCTTAAATATGTAATTTCAGTTCCGTACGGCCTTTTCTACGTTAGCTAGGCAGTTCACAGAAACACAGAAAGACCATTTTGCAAGTAGAGGTAAGTGGAAGTAAAAATCAGTTAATAATATGAACCTAAATTTAGATTGAATATATCTTAGTTTATTTTTAAATTGATTAATTCTAGAAAATATAAAAACTAATATATTTACCCGAGACATGCTGAAATTCACAACTGAGCAGGAATTAGAAGAGAAACAATGGTCTATTAAAAAAAAAAAAAAAAAAAAAGATATTGGTTCGTTAACTTCTATAGTCACAAACTGTCTAACTGCCCATTTCGTTCTTAGTAACTCTTGTCTTATTTAATTCTATACTGAAAATATGAGAGACAAAATAAAATGTATTTTTATTCATTGTTAATTCATACACCTATTTAAATTAAAAATATTTGGTGATTATTCCACGCGCACCACTGCTGCCAAAGTCCCAGCTGCAAATCTTCCTCTAACGTACTACGAAATAGTTAACCCTCTCAGATTTTTATTTTTTCCTGGTTAATAACCTAAATATTTCTGGAAATAAGAGTACTAATATAGAAGTACTATATGCCGTTAAAATATATAACATATTAGGTCGTAAAATGTAATGTGGAAAGAGAAAAAATGGATATATAAATTTTTTTCTAATATGAGATTTATTTTTCGTATATAGGACATGTGTATTTCTGGGATGTGACAGCAAATGCTTTGTCTATCTGGAAGTTCAATTTCATGGAATCGTTTTTTATATACATATTTTTTTAATGCCTCGAAAATGCCATTAACGATTTTGATTGTTCTCGGTCTATCAGTGTAAAACTTGGTGGCAATTAATATTAGCTAATTCTGATCCATAAGAAGGGTGATAGGAAAAATACCAACAACTACCGGCCTATTTAATTTGGTTTCACTTTATGTTACCTCTTTTCAAAAATAATATGCGCCAGAATGTCAAAAGCAATAGATGAAGCCCTACCAAAAGATCAAGCAGGGTTTTGAAAAAGCATGTCGGTGATTGATCATTTAATATCAAAATGAAAAATATTCCCTATAAGTAACCGAGTCAGGCAGGGAGATTCCCTATCACCAAATATTTTTATAGCAGAGCTAGAACAAATCTTCGAATCTTTAGACTGGGAAGACATGAAGTTCTCACAAAATGGAATGAAGCTGAACACTTGAAATTCGCAGACGACATGGTTTTGATAGCAAGCTCAGAGGAAGAAATAGTGCTAATGATCAATCAGTTAAAAGAAAAAAGTTTTCTCCATGGATTGACATTGAACTCTCAAAAACTGTCATAATGACCAATAGCCCTTCGGAAACTATTAGACATATGAAAATGGGCATGACCAAATGGTCTCTGACTAAGAATATAGAGAGGAAGATTAACGTCTGTCAACGAAGAATGGAACGTATAATTCTTGGAGTCTTTCTAAGGGATAGAGTTATCTCGGTTCGATTAAGAAAAGAAACCATGGTTAACGACGCCAGAAGCTACGGTAGTAGACATGGGTGGTCCATCTCATGAGGATATCAGTTTTCCATATCAGAAATGATAGCTGGGCGTGGCGAGCTTCACAATGGGTTCCCTGGGATAGGAAGAGACGAAGGAGACGACAACGCAAGCGCTGGGCCGACGAAATAATAAAACAGTGTGGCAGTTCAAGATGAGGCATGCTCGAGATATGGAATTGTGGAAAACTAAATACCAGCCGGTTTTAAGGTTGGACTAGTCCCCGCTAAAAAGACTAATCTCCCACACGGGAAGGTCTGTATGTGAATATGTTTAACGTTTAGTAGTAGTGACATTCCGAAACATACAGAAATATAGGAGTGTGTATAATTTCCAACTGTAAATGTAAGCATGCAAAGGCTGAATGATCAGGTTTGAGTGATTTTATCAAGAAGGCTTCTGCCTTCCATAGACCTCCAACAACTTAAAGAGGAAGCTCATAGATTAATAGCCTCTGAAAATGATGATAGAATATAAGAATGGATCCAGAGCCCGCAGCTAGAATCAGTTCATAAATTGGCATAGATGTGAGGAATAAACAAATGGAGATTGACCCCGAATTAAAAAACAGATTACGTCAATCTGTTTTGACTGAGCATGGGCTGTTTGATGGGATAACGCTTCAAGAAAGATCGCCATTACCACGAGTACCATACAATAAGAAGTTAACCAATGTGATGAATACGTGACCCAGGAACATTTAGGCCTAATAAATGGACTTCTAGATATTCCACACTGGCTATATATCGCTGCCAAAATAGTTATGGTAGAGCTTGGAATAAAATAATGAAAAAGTAGAGGATGGTAGACAAAATAAAACGGAAATTTAACAACTTACGTGATAAAAATTGGTGTCATTTCAAATTATATTAGAAGTCCTCAGAATACAAGACCCAAGACAAAGAAAAATATAGACGAGGTTATTGTACAAGTACCTGGGTACAGTACTGGAATCCGAATTATTTGATAGGCTGAAGCTACATTTGGATAGCTTGAAACAAAAGTTAACAGTTTATGCAAACCGGGTACGCAGATATAATGAGGCAGCTTTGCGCAGACATCAGAATCAGCTATTTTAACAGAATGAACGCCAATTTTATAGAAGCCTTGACAAAAAGGTGAAATCGACAATTTATTACCCCGATGATATTGAAGCTTACTGGAAGGGTGCGTGCGAAAAATCTACTAACCACGACGAAAACGGATAGAAGAGGAAATACGAAGTTTTGAGAATGCTTCAGAGATGCCTGAGGTAACTATAACAGGTGACGACGTAGCAGAAAAAGTCAGGAATATGAATAATTGGAGGGCGCCTGGCTCTGACGGAATTCAGAATTACTGGTTAAATATTTCGGAGTTTGTATGAATTACTTGCCAATGGCTTCCAGAATATACAAGATGGTAACCACAGAAGGTTTCTAAGACTTATATACTCCCAAAGATGGATGTGCAGAATATATGATCCAAAGATTTAAAAATAATAAAAATTTTGAGAACGAGGCTCCGAAAATTATTGAAGACTCAACTATCTATAAAACGGAAAATCAAGGCCATCAGTACTTGGGGCATACCAGTGCTAAGCTACAGCTTTGGTATTCTACTGTGTTCAAATACCAGCCTACAAGAAATAAATCGTCATCGAACGACACTTACGCAAGAGCGGGTCCACCATCCCACATCTTCCAAATCCAGACTTAATTTATCCAGGAAATAAGGAGGACGAGGACGCATGTTGCAAGCAGGAATTATCGCTACGTCCATATGTTTGCATTCAAAAACCACAAGTGTTTATGTCGAAAATGTTACGATAGATTATGGTCTAACCGCACTGAACCTTAGCAAAATGGATGAATTCAAAATTGGATGCACAGTGCTAGTGGGTACGGAGTACCTCCATAGACATAATAATGTGGCGAAAATTTTCCATAAGACCTTAGCGGAGAGCCATATTATAAGAATAATGGAAGTAGGATACTTCAATAGACCCCCATCAAACTGTATTGAAAAAATCCATTACAACTGACCACAGATTGCACCATGATAGACCAGACATACTTCTCATAAACGAAAAATAAAAGAAACCAAAGATTGTAGGTATTACTCCACTGTGGGAGGAAAATTGAAGAAATGTCAGGAATTGGATGCCGAACCAAAAAAGTTGTATTATTTTGAATCTGAAACGGTAACGCCAATTATCATATCTACAAATGTGCTGATCCCGAAGTCAACAGTGGAACAGATGGACTCGATAAGGAAGAGGAACTCAACAAGCGGTTCTCTGAGATGCGAAAAGAATCTTGCGGATGTTTTTAAATATTTGATTAAAATTCAAACTGCAGGTGGTTGAAACAGCTCCCCCACGTCAGCTCTTAATCCGTGCAGAGGGAAAACAAATAAATATTAATAATAAAGGCATAAGGAACTCGAAGGTTCGATGCCGAAACCACCAATCACTCTCTACACACATCCTTCCAGTGACCCAAACCCAATTCTACTATATCAAATTTACAGCGATCCTCCAATCTACGTTTAGGTCTACCTCTCGTACGCTTATCCGTCGTTTCAATGTTTTTAAAATGTGTCCTCTCATAACTAAGCCATATACCTAGCTTATTCGCCGCAATGCATAACCTGATTAATATTTACCAGGTGCTGTTCCCTTAATTCAGCGTTGTGTATCCCTCAAAATTCTCGAATGTTTTACGTAATACTTTATTTTTGAAAGCCTTAAGGCGCTTTTCATCTCTCAGTGTAAGACACCACGTCTCTCTCGCATCCATAAAGAACAGAGGGAAGGATAATAGCTTTGTAAATTCTAATTTTTACGTTAGGGTAGAAGCTAATTAGTTTCGAAATTGAACTATGCCAAGCATTTTCCACCTTCAATCTCGCTTTTATTTCCACATAAATTTATTTCTAGTTACCGTATGACCTGAATACCTAAACCTACCTACTTTTTCAAACCGATTTCGTTCTATATACCACGGAAATTTCTCTCGTTTCTTCTGCTAACAATTTTTTTTTTTTTTTTTTTTTATCCGTAGTTATTTCGAGACCTAGTTCCTTGCTGGAGTTTATTAACGCGTTTATATTTAGTTTCATTGTTTCCTTGTCCTACCCAATAATCAGAAGGAATGTACCAAGTTCATTTTTCTCCTTTGGTTATTCACACAATTCTTTAATATTTTCCTTTCTCCATTGTTAAATATTTCTATTTTTAACAAGGGAATTCGTATTTTTTAAAAAAATAAGATTAAAAAAACTTTAAATGAAGAATTTTAAAAACTTGGGCATTGAAGCTCTTCTGCTAGACCATTTTAGTAAGGATAAAACCTATCTGCTATTAAAGACCACCTAATTTTAGATTAATATTCTGAATGTAATCAAAATCGTTTTAGCAAATTTTGAGAAAAATGAAAAATCGAGTCTATAAAATTGTTCCTCTGGTCAGGCGATTTTTACGAAAAATTTGATGAAATATTTAATTTGAGTTAATATGACTTTTCATTTTTGAGCTAGACTGTTCACACTGACCCAATGACCATTTTGCGAGACTGTGTTATTTGGACCCGGAAAACGTGAATTTCCGTCAAAAACTGGTATTCGAAATTTTACACGATGGTAATACTTTCCCTTACTGTATATTCCATATATAGACAAGTAAATGTACACAATCTAGTGTTGAGTGCACATCACACAACATTCACTTACAACCCAACTTAGCAATATTTTCCCATACGAATTTTCTAAAGATGCTGTTCTGGTAACCTACGGCAACGGAAAGGTTGAATCAGAAGGCTTCCATGTATTTGGACCAGTAGCGCCCATGTGGCCAGCATCAAAAGCTTGCCTCCTCCAACGCTTGGTGGCCAGAGAAGCAACCCAGACGAGTGTGAGATAGCCATCTTGTCTCAACCAGAGAAGCGTCCATCCTCTATTTTTGTTCACTAATCATCAATATCCACATGAGTGAGGAGAGTTACTTCAGTGGTTTCCAGCAGGAGAGAGGAGATGCTTGGAGATGCGGGGGGAAGAAGGAAGAAAGAAGTAAGTCCATCTAGCAATAGTTTACATCCACATCATCATCAACCACCTTAATGTTAGATCTACAATTTCCATAGCCCAGTCATACAAAATTCTACTAATAATCATAATGTTTTCTTTCGGCCACCCACTACACCATTTGTAACATAAAAGAATAGAATTTTATTTTTCATTTAATCATGTTCATTTTCAATTATACAGTCCACTCCAACCCAACCAGCCAACCAAAAGTGAAGTGTGTCTTACAATGCGGTTGAAGGTATACTTCATACAGGTGCTGTACCATTTGGAATGTTTAGTGGTAAAGCCAATTGTAGTATCTAGAAATGGGCTGATCCCAAATTCAACAGTGGAATTACCACTAGCCCTTGGACGTTTATCCGTCGGTTCAGTGTTTATTACCCAACTTGGTAATACTTTCTCGTGCTAATTTTCTAAAGGAGCCTTTCTGTTGAAAATTTCATTACCTACAATTTCAACGGTTCCTAGAAAAGTACTTTTTATAATTCTAAATACTAAATATTTTTAAGGTACTAAAATTATTACAAATCTATAATCTACATTCTGCCCTTAAGCATCTATTGAAAGCTACATTGTTATTGAATCATTAATGAAAACACTAAATAATATTTTTGAGTTAAAAAAGGGAAACCCCACCGCACATGCGGTCACACAGACAAACTCAAGTTAGAACAGATCTTTTAATAATCCGTTTTTCCTCACTCTAGAATACTTTCAAATAGTTAATACATTACTTAATATAACGGCATATAATATTTCTATATTATTACTCTTGTTTCCCGAAATGTGTTCTTTAACCTGGAGAAAATAAAAATGTGGGAGGGTTAATTATTGTAGATAATCAAAATTACAGGTACGTTAGGAGGAAGACTTTTTAAGAATTCGTCATTTAAGGACTTTGCAGTTAGTGCGTTTACAAGAGTGGATTTTAAATAAGCATATGAATTAACAACGACTAAAAATGTATGTATTTTTATCTCTCTTATTTTTACAGTAAAATTAAATGGCACGTGTTACTAGGAACCTATTGGGCTATTAGACTGCGACTAACATAGAACTTAATGAACCATGACCTAATTTTTTAAATTATTTATGGACCGTTGTTTCTTTTGTAATTCATAATCAGCAGTGAATTTCAACATGTCTGAGGTATATATATTCTTTTTTTTAAACATAAGTAAATTAAAAAAAATTAAGATAAATTAAATTTAAATCTAGGTTCTTATTATTAATTCATTTTTACTTAACCTAAATATGTAATATATAACTAATAGAAGGTATTGCCATCGAGGGTTTGACAGAAATACATATTTTGAGTAAAAAAACCAAGTTTTGCTCTATGGATTGTGAGTGTGTGTGTGTCTGTGTCTGTGTCTATGAACAGCCTAGCTCACAAACAAATAATCAAACTGAAAATTACATATTTTTCCCCACATTTTTCCATTTTCTTAAAAACTTACAATTTTGATGAAACTCGGCATTTTTAAGAACAATTGAATGACCTTTAAGCTATTTTTCATCCTCATTGGAATAGCCCCACATGGCTTCAGATACATCTTCCTCTAAATTATCTTTAATCTAGTTTATTTGACAAAAATAAAAATAAATAATTTATATTGTTATTATTTATATATTGTTATATTAATTATAAATATTAGATAAATACGCAATATTAAAAAGGTTTATAAATTAATTAAGGAGAAAAAATGAAAATTAGAAATATTTGATTCTAACTGCTGCCCAAAACTTCCCGATTGCATTACTGCTATATAATCTTTTGTTAAACTGTGGTATTCTTGGCTAGAAAAAAAAAATTCGTTATTCCCAGCCTGAGAAACCCTAAAATACAATTTTTTATAGTAACACTAAAATAAAAAAAAATTGTGTTCTACGGTCATTATATGTTTTTCGAAAATAACAAAAATAGTGGCTCATGGTTTTATGCCATATGCACACATCACCAGACTTATATTTTAAATTTTCTTCATCCGCTGTAGTGTGCTACTATTTTATTTTCTGATTTAAGGGAATTGGTCGAAAATATTTTCGAGACTGCCATTTGAACTGGGTGCCTCAGCAAAATAATACGACGTATCTCCTAAAAAATCTTTCATCGATCAGTTGTAATTTATGCTGATTTAAACTGTAATTTACTAGTTCATTTAATTCCGATTTCACTCGGGTATATGCAATAAATTAAAATAGGATGTCAATACTTCACCACAAAATTATCGTAAATGTGTTAACAATATTTCGGCATTACAAGCCATTTTCTAGTCAAAATTCTGCATGGACTTAAAATTGTTATTATAAAATACATAATTAAAAAAAATTATCAAAAGTTTTTTCATGATATTAGACATTACCTAAATTGAAGGAAATTTCATTTGTCTTCATGATGATCCTATATTACATTTTTAAACATCTATCAGCCATACACACAGTAGACAAACATTAATTACTTTATTTTTAGTTATGTGGTTACGTACTGTAGCTTAATTATCACTTCGGATTTTGTGGAGGATGGCTTAACGGACCGAAAAGTTGAGAACTTATTAATAAACTTATGTTGAAGTATTATTAACAGCACATTTTAACCTTATTTCTTGCTCAAAATTTCCTATAGCACATGTGGTGACTCCAAACTTCATTTATTATTAATTTTTTATTTTATTCTTCCAATCTTTGACATTAAAAGGTTTCATTTTTCCATCATCAGCCCAAATGTACAATTTATTCTTATTGTACCAGGTCATTCAAAAAGTCCTGTCGTTTTTTTGGGGGAAATTATAAATAAATAAATATTTTCAAATAATCACCTTTATTCATCAAAATATCCACCGTTACAGTCGGTAACCTTCTCCCAACGAGATGGTAAAGCCCCAATTCCTTCCTTAAAAAACTGTTGATTTTTACTGCAAAAATAAGTGGTCAGTTCGTGAATTAGGTTGTCACGGTCTTGAAAACATTTTGGTCTCAGATTGTTGTCGAGATCTCTGAATAGGTGATAATCAGTGGGTGACAGGTCAGGGGAATATGGTGGGTGAGGCAAAACTTCCCAGCCTATTTCTGTCAATTTTTCCCTGGTCAATTTGGCGGTGTGTGGTCGAGCGTTGTCTTGAAGAAGCAAAGGTCTTCTTCTGTTGACTAAGCAGGGATCAAAAGTCTTAAGCTTGGATTGGCAATGGTCCAGTATATTGCAGTATGCTTCTGCAGTGATGGTTTGCCCTTGATTCAGAATCTCAAAATGCACTATACCTTTGGCTTTCTTTCTTTGGATGGAGATCTGGTTTTGGAAATTGTTTAGGTTTCTCATCTGCCGACAACCACTGATATGATCGTCTGAAGTTGTTGTACAACACCCATTTCTCATCACAGGTGATGATTCGATTCAAAAAGGGTTCGACTTTCAAGCGGGAAGTTAACGAAGATGCAGTTGTCAAGCGAACAAGCATATTGGCATCTGAAAGCTTACGAGGAATCCATTTATCCAGTTTTTTCACTTTTCCCAGTTCTTTAAGGTAATTCCAGGCAGTGGTGGCTGAGATATTAAGTTGAGAGGCTATCTCTGAACAACTTTGACGCGGATCCAACTCTACTACTCTTCGAACGTCCTCCTTATCAACTACAGTTGGTCGACCTGAGCGTGCCTCGTCTTCTAGTGTCTCGTCGCCTCCACGAAATTTTGAAAACCAAAATTGTGCCTTCCGCTCAGACAGCACATCTTCCCCAAACACGGAGCATATTTTTCTAGCAGTTTCGGCAGCTTTTGAGCCAAGTTTAAACTCATAGAGCAAAATCGATCGAATTTGAGTTTCAACTGGAATCATTTTAACTAGACAGTTGGATGGTGACTGCATTAAATTAATCCTCCTTAGCCTCCTATTCATAAAGTATAAACATTTGTGTTTACATGGATAAAAGTTGTATTGAACGGAATTAATTAGCAAACACTCTAGAATCAAAACAAACAACGAACAAACGAAAAACGACAGGACTTTTTGAATGCCCTGGTACATAGAAATATAATTGGTAAAATAATTGTCTATAGTTAATTTCCTTTTTCTAAAACAAAACATTTGGTGCGGTGCGCGCATAACACAACATTCTCTAACGTTCCCAAGTTTTATGTAGATGAATTGGCTTGATATGAAGCTATTAATTTTTTTTTTGTGTTTTTTGAAAAAAATTAAATAAATAAAGACAAGGGAATGCAAAAATTTATAAATCAGGGTTATCGAGGTGGTGATAACAAATTTAAATCTTAGATTTTAAAGGATGCAACGGTTTAACAAAAGATAGCAAAGCCATCATGCAACCAGGAAAGATGAAGAAAAGAAAGGCGGTCTTGGCTATTCCGGTTCTAATCGGATGTATCTATTTTCCTTCTTTCAATATTAATAAGATTCTGTATTATTTTATCTTTATCTACAGATAATTGCTAACGATAACTGTTTATTATTTTTTCAGTTAAACAAAATTATTGATATTTAAGAGAAAGAATTATACGTAACATTTGAATTTTTGCCCTGTCAGACAGTTTAACTGAGGATGATATTAAGATCTAGCTGATATTAACGATCAATCAATTGCACTTTGACATACCGAGTTTAATTTTTATCGTTTTCAAGAAAATAGGAAAATAAGTGAATATTTATTCTGTAAACTTCATCGCAGACTATTTTATAAAAAAAAAGTGCTGTCACGTCCCATAAAAATATCCGCCTTAAATATATAATATCACCTTACTACTAACTCACGCCTATGAGATGGGCTCACAACATACAAACACACAGAGACTATTTTGCAAGACTAGATTATATTCCATCTAGGAGACCTCAAACGTCCAAAATACTACTAGCTCCATTTCGCCCAACAATTTTGACAAACTCCTCGTCCCAACTACAATTGAAAACCAATTCAGCATCTCATACCCCAGCTCTGTGTGTGGAGCCCAGCCCCAATCCAGCACTCCTATTCACAACTATCATTAAAAACCGATGCAGCTTCAGATA
>NW_027111122.1:592905-602429 GCF_000696795.3 Halyomorpha halys | reverse complement strand
TGTGAAGGGAGCCCAGCCCCCACCCAGCTCTCCTCGCCCAACTATCATTGAAAACCGATACAGCTTCAAATACCCCCAGCTATGTGCAAGGAGCCCAACCCTCACTTAGCACTCGTCGTCCCAACTATCATTGAAAACCAATGCAGCTTCTGATACGGCAGCTCTGTGCAAGGAGCCCAGTCCTCATCCAGCACTTCTAGGCACAAGTATCATTGAAAACCTCTGCTGCTTCTGATACCCCAGCTTAGTTCAGGGATCCCAGTCCACACCCAGCACTCCTATTCACAACTATCATTGAAAACCGATACAGCCCCTGATACTCCATCTCTGAGCAAGAAGCCCAGCCCCCCAGTGAGCACTTCTCATCCCAAGTATCATTGAAAACCTCTGCTGCTTCTGATACCCCAGCTTAGTTCAAGGATCCCAGTCCTCACCCAGCACTCCTATTCACAACTATCATTGAAAACCGATACAGCCCCTGATACCCCATCTCTGAGCAAGAAGCCCAGCCCCCCAGTGAGCACTTCTCATCCCAAGTATCATTGAAAACCGATGCAGCTTCTTACAACCCAGCTCAGTGCAAGGAGTCCAGCACTCCTAATCTCAACTATCATTGAAATCCGATACACCTTCTTATTCCCCAGTTCTGTGAAAGGTGCCCAGCTCTCTCTCAGCACTCCTAGTCTCAACTATCATTGAGAACTGATAAAGCTTCTGATACCCCAGCTCTGTGCAAGGAGCCCAGTCCTCACCCAGCACTGCTAGTCACAACTATCATTGAAAACCGAAGCAGCTTCTGAGACCCCAGTTCAGTGAAAGGTGCCCAGCCCCCACCCAGCACTCCTAGTCTCAACTATCATTTTGAACCGATAATGTTTCTGATACCCCAGCTCAGTGCAAGGAGCGCAGTCTTCACCCAGCATTACTAGTCACAACTAGGGATGGGATATCGATATCGATATTATCGAAATATCGATATCTTGTCTCCGATATCCGATATTTTAATATCGATATCGAGTAACCGATAATATCGGAATATCGCTATTCTCCTTCGATAATATCGAAATATCGGTTTCAAAAAAAAGGGGGGGGGAGGCGCACCTTAAAAGTATATATAAATAAAAGAAATATTGATAATCTGCACTCCAATGTAATGTATCTATAATCATATATTCGTACAAAAATATAATATGGCAAAGATATTCCAATTTTATTTAATCAAAATATCGATATTTTGTTAAAGAAAATATTCAAGCTTAAGAATAGTATTTTGATATTTAATATTGATTATTCATCATATTCATTTCGATTTTGGACATTTTTTAAATTAATTATTTCTAACGTTAGTAAAAGTATTCCGATATTGTATTATCAAAGGATCGATATATTGTTTCAATACTTCAACATCAATTTGATCTTTGATAATGTTATTTATATCGATATCGATAATTACCAACAATATTATAATTGATACAATATTCGATATTTCGATATTTTTTTATAGAATTGTCGATATTTGGTATAATAAGATTAAAAAAATTTTATAAAAAAACGTATATCGATATTTTATTTTTATAATTTCATGTTCCTTTCGATATTTTACATTGTTATTAATATTGATATCAAAGATTAGATACGATATTTTGATATTTCATTAAAAAATATTAAGAAAATCTTATAAAAAGTTTAAAAATAATTTTCTGATATTTTGAATTGATAAATTCATGTTCATTTCGATATTCTACATTGTTATTACACCTTCTTATACACCAGCTCTGTGAAAGGAGCCCAGCACTCCTAGTCACATCAATCATTGAAAACCAATGCAGCTTCTGATACACCAGCTCAGTGCAAGGAGCCCAGTCCTCATCCAGCACTTCTAGGCACAACTATCATTGAAAACCTTTGCAGCTTCTGGTACCGCAACTTCAATGATAGTTGTGACTGGAAGTGCTGGGTGAGTACTGGGCTCCTTGCACTGAGCTGGGGTATCAGAAGCTGTATTGATTTTCAATGATAGTTGAGACTAGGAGTGCTAGGTGGGAGCTGGGCACCTTTCACAGAACTGGGGAATAAGAAGGTGTATCGGATTTCAATGATAGTTGAGACTAGCAGTGCTGGTCTCCATGCACTGAGCTGGGTTGTCAGAAGCTGCATCGGTTTTCAAAGATAGTTGTGATTATTAAAGCTGGGTGAGGGCTGGGCTTCTTGAACTGATATACCAGCTTATGTAGGAGAAATAAACAATTATTATATAGTGTTTCTAGTTGGTAGAAGATTATTGATTGGAAAAGGGTAGAAAAAATAAACAAAAATTTTCTTATATCATGTTAATATGTTTATGTCTGATTAGGGATTGATTGGTATACCATGTTTTATAGCAATCCAGTGTATTTGGGCAGGATGGCTATATATAACATATCAATGAGTCCCTGTTTGGAGAGTCAGTTTTATGTTGTCAGTGACCACCAAGCCCTCTGATTACATTGGAAACGAGATAAAAAATGTAGACGGAGATTGGAATACGAAAATTTTGAGGATTCATGTGATTTGCATGGATCAGCTGAGGAAAAGGCGCATTTACTCACGTATTTTATTTTAAGAGCTTGTGACGCAGCTATAACCCGTTTAAAGTTTGGTAAAGTAATTTCCAGTGTGCTGGTGAATAGATACTATTAATGGTTTTCGTCGGTGTTACAACCTAGCAAAAAGACGTTATCAGCGAGTGAGGTGCGTATCGATGCTTTCTGTGGTCCAGGAACAGTTCAAGATTGCAAGAAGGAACATCTGAAGAACTATCTAGTAAGTGACGTTGCTGGAAAGAACTTTGTGATAAGGTTGAAGAAGTAGAGTAGGCCATATAAAATAGCTCTTAACAAACTGAGTAAGGCTTGAAACAACTTCCCACGCGTGCGAATATTGTGGATAATATTGTTAGCACACTATACTTGAAACAGGCGACTATCCGGTTTAATGTACTGGGAGTATGCGAGTGTTAAATCTGATGAATTAGCATCCTTATTGTCACGCCTAATACTAAACATTACATTAGGTCCCAGCGAGAATCGCAAAAAGTTTCTTCCTGCAGTTCCACCTCAATATGTTATATGGAGGTCCAATTGGGAAACATAATTACTTATGAGATCATACAGGATACAGGTAATTTCCGTTTTTCACAGAGTCTATAAGTGTATTTCGAACTGTTTTCTATGAGGTGGTGAGCGGCCTACCTGCTATGCTACCTGTTGAAGAAAGGAGTAGGTATTATGATCGACGTTCACGGATTTCGAGAGAAGTCAGCAATTAGCCGTCACTCAACGGTGAAAGAGATGGAAGGCTGCAGATTCCAGTATGACGAGGTTCGAGGTATGGTCGCCGATATGGTGAGTATTGACCAGACATGGATGCTTTAGAGTCTACCAGTGTCACTTTAAATTGGCAACACCGTTGATTGACCTTGGGATCGAAAAAATAGTGGAGAATGGTTTTTTTTTTTACTAGCTAATGCTTTGCAGAAGAAAGAAGCAAATTTGAGGAATTGTGAGAAGTAAATATCTCTCTAGAAAAAACAGAATAGAGATATAGAGCTATTCTGCGCTCAGACTAATATTTGGCAGCGGTGAAGAAATTCACCACTATTCTTTTCAAGACATTTAGAGCAGAAGGGAGGGATAGAAAAAGTTACTTGCATGGACGAAACAAGAAGCGACAAATGACCTTGAGAAACATGTGAAGGTAACCATGAAGCGGAATTCAGTCTGTTTGTAGTAATACCTTACGGCTAGCACATGGAGATGAAGCAACAGGTGTAGGGTGGTTGTTTTATTAGGCAAAAATCCCAGAAACGGTGAGGTACGGCTTATCCTTATCTTTCAATAATGTCTACCGACCCTTGTTCAACAAAAATTTCTAACTTTTTATTTAGACTCATGGAACGTTCTCAATACTTTCCCTTACTATATATTCCTCATATTGGTATAAGAATGTAAAAGTACTTTGAATGATTCTCATTGATAAAATTACGAGAAATATAAAATTATAACATTTTATAAGAAAGGCAATATTTTTTCTAAAATATTTGGCTTTCTAATGGTATAGAATAGATCTACATTACTATTCGTACGTCTTAAAATGTGTTTTCAACCTGGAATAAATAAAAATGTGGGAAAGCTAATTAATTCAGATAATTAAAATTTAAAGTAAGTTAGATTTTTTAAGAATCGTCCTTTAACAACTTTTCAGATTGAGCGTTAGCAAAAGTGGTGCGATTGGAAAACTCACTAATCTTTTTAATTGTAAAAAGTGTATGAATTAACAATGATTATTAATATATCTTATTTTTACTGTAACATTAAATTAGACACGTGTTCCTAAGAACTTACTGGGCTATTAAACTGTTTGTGGCTATCATAGAAGTTAATGAACCGCTATCTAATTTTTTTTTTATTCACCATTGTTTCTTTTGTAATTTATACTCAGTAGTGAACTTGAACATGTCTGAGGTATATACATTCTTTTTTCTTTACAGTTAATAAAAAATGAATAAATATTTTAAGATATATTAAATTTAAATCTAGGCTTTTACATTTTTATTCTATGCTTACTTCATCCCCATCTGGTTGGATAAATATTTTATTTCCTGAAGTAAAGGAATTGGTCGAGAAAAGTTTTCGATACCATCAGGAGGTTTCTCAATACTTAACAACAAAGTTATCAGCCTTATATATCTACAAAACTGTAAGGTGTTAAAACTATTCTAATACAATACATAATAAAGAAATTAGTACAAAGTTATTTATTAATATTTTTAGATGATATTAGGCTATACCAAAGTTGCACGTAATTTCATTTGTGTTCATGATGATCCTATCTTACATTTTTTAATATCTATCAGCCATACCTTCATTAATCTATTGCTATTTATTTTATTTTCATCTATGTGGTTATATGTTGTAGTAAAATAATTGTCCCTTAAGATTTTCTACTTGAGGATGTCTTGAAAGGCTGAAACGTTGACAGCTCATTAATAAAATTGTAGCAAAAAGTCTGATGCGATCCGCGCATCACACAAATTTTACTTAGCACTCTAAATACATCCTTAAATTTTGTGTAGCTTGATGGGCTGGTGCTAGAGTTATTGCTTTTTTTGTAACATTAAAAAAATAATAAGACCAAGGGTGGCGAAACTTATTAACAAAATTTTTTGATTTTTCTTTTGTTGATATTTTAGGACTTTTCTATTTGAGAGTAACGTTAATTTTGTTGTTACCAAGAATACAACGGTTTAAGAAAATATAACGAAGCCCTAATGCAATCGGTAAGGATCGGCTTTTCCGATCTGAATGGGATGTATGTATTTTTGCTATTTATTTCTTTAGTCATTCATAAAACTCTGAAATATTTTATTTTTATAAATTTTCGTTATTGTTGACAATGAGAACTGTTAATTTTTATAAATAAAAAAGTTAAAGATCCTTTAGAGAATGTTTTTTGAAAATTCGGCATTTGAGCCCTGTTAGACTATGTCATTGAGGATATAAACTATTTGGCATTGAAGAGCAGTTAATTAATCATAGATTCACTAAGTTTATTCGAAAGGGTTTTGGGAAAACTGTAAAAATGTGGTTGGATCTTGGATAGATATAGGGTTAGTCAAAGATAAAGACATCTTGTTATTACGAGAATCGACCTACCCGATGTGGTTCTGAAATCAATATCTTATTCAACAAACAATTTTTATTTCATTCATTAAAACGCTTCCAAAAATCAGCTGGCCAATAGCTAACTTAAGAAAAATTGCCCAACTACAACTCGCCGGTAAATATGCAATTGCTCATTTGAGCAGAGATGGGACGGCCTGCAATATATCCTCCGTATCAATCAAATTAAAGTGTCGGTCCACACAAATATACTCTGGACCCACAGAAGCTTGGTTCGCCTTGGTTGCGCCTTAAACAAATAATAATCATTACTATATAACCGTCTTAAATAGACTTTACGTTTTTGTGCTAGGTTCACTACATACAGACACATTAACACACAGACCATTTTTGAAGTTTTTTTTTGGCTATTTCTGGTATGTGTGGTTCGCCAATGTAGTAATGCTTTGGACTTACGTATGCCACTCCTGGAATTATCTACTATTTATTTATTAATGATTTATCTTATACTAACAAGCTTTAGGGAGAGTGGTTATATTTAAGTTTATGGGAACAATATTTAAAAATCATAGTTGTGGGGGAACCTCGTACTCCTACGAGTACCGTAATGAAGGGGCTACACCTTGTCCATTTGCTTCCTCAACCTGGTTAATTCCTAGGTACCTCTTCTTCCATTGGCTCACCAAGATTTCGGGTGGTCGAGCCCTTTCCAACGTAAAGAGCGTCGACCCCACCACCTTCTTTCACCCGTATATGAACTGCTTGAAGAAAGGATAGTCCTCTACTTCCATCAAATGGGGAAAGACCGACTCTATTCCGGTCTTTCTCGACAACTTTGCTAGGTGTCTTTCGATGGTGGTGCAAACCACCAATACATGTTCTGCTCTTTCAGCGACGCGGTGGGGCACATGAGTCGATGCTCGAACTAGAGGTCTGCATCTTTCCCCGGAACCATCAGTGTCCTGTTGGAATCTGTAAGACCTAATAATCTTGGATGACCCACTTAGCCTTCAGACTTGTATGGGAGGTGAAGAAGAACTTTCTCAGAGTAACGCACTTCTGACTCGCCACCCACTGTATATTCCTTTCCTCTATCGAGTCCTCTTGCAGCATCTTTTTCCATTAGTTTAACGTCTCATCAATCACTAAGCGGAGTCCTTTCACTTCGTATTTAACGAATTCCTCCCTGAGGATGAGGCCCAGGGTATCGCTCCGGCCAGAACTTGCACCGCCTCATGCGACACCGTTTTGTATGTCTTCGTGACCCTCAGCAGGGCCAATCTCTGTATGGTGGCCAGTCTCCTCTTCTGTACCTGCGTGAGGTTTCGGATACACGCAGAGGATGTATTACTCTGAATACCCAAGATCACCCCATAATATATGGTCATCATTGCAGGGTACTTGAGGCCCCGTCGCTTTTTCTTCTGCGCGTCCTCCGGAGCCTCATCTTCGGGGTTGAGGCCTTGATCCAACACCACTCACTCCTCCCTTCCTCTGCCGAAATTCCTCATCGCTCATATCTTCCACAATTGTGGTAAGTGAGGTCCGAACGTCCTTGGGGAGTTCCACTGCTGGCTCTGCTAGGTCTGAGAATTCTGAGGAGGAGGAATCCTCCTCACCTCAATAAGAATTGTAGTATAATAAATTGTTTGGGTTCATTTTTGTTCGAACCGTCTCCCGTTTTTTCTAGAATTCTCTAGTGGCTTGCAATTTCATGATAGGTTATAATTTTGCATTACATTTTTTTCCATTAAGCTATAAACAAATTTATACAAAATGAATATTTTTAAAGATTTTATAAAAAAGTCATTTGTCCTCTATGATAATTAGTCATTTTGAACTCTTTTAACATAATAATTAAGTAATATTTTCTTATTTTCAGATAATGGAACTGGTCATATTTACTTTTCTCTGCAGCAGAGTAATAATTGCAGTGCTAGGTGTTACAGACACGCAAATCATATTTCAAAATATCACTGGACTAAAAACTCAACCTCCTGAACAAATTCAGGAAAAAGATGTCCAAGGAGGAGATAATGAAGTCAATTCGCAAAGAGGTGAAATTAGTCACGAACTAGGAGTAAGAGATTGTAATAGTGATGAAGAGGCAGCGAAATATCCAAGCTTGAGGAGTGTTATTCCACTCCTTGGATTAAGAAAGAGTCTAGGAGAAAGTATGAAAGGAGAAGGAATGCAGCATTCCTCCTCTTCTATGTGGATGAAACAAGGAGGGGCAATGAGAGAAGGAGGAATGCAGGGAGGAGGAAGAATTAAGAAAAGAGGATTGCAGGAAGGAGGAATGCAAGGCGGAGGAATGCAGGGTGTAGGCATACAGAGAGGAGGAATGCAGGGAGGAAGAATGGAAAGCGGAGGAATGCAGGGTGTAGAAATGAAGGGAGGAGGAATGCTTGGCGGAAGAATGCAGGGAGGAGGGATGCAGGAAGGAAGAATGCAGGGCAGAGGGATGCAGGGAGGAGGAATGGAAAGCGGAGGAATGCAGGGAGGAAGAATACAAGGCGGAGGAATGAGGGGAGGAGGAATGCAAGACGGAGGAATGCAGGATGAAGGAATGCAGGGAGGAGGAATGCAAAGCGGAAGAATGCAGGGGGGAGGAATGCAAAGTGGAGGAATGCAGGGAGGAGGAACACAAGGTGGAGCAAAACAAAGCGGAGGAATGCAGGGTGGAGGAATACAAGGCGGAGGAATGAGGGGAGGAGGGATGCAAGGAGGAGGAATGGAAGGCGGAGGAATGGAAGGCGGAGGAATGCTGGGTGTAGGAATGCAGGGAGGAGGAATAAAAGGCGTAGGAATGCAAGGTGTAGAAATGCAGGGAGGAGAAAGGCAGGGTGTAGGAATGCAAGGCGGGGGAATGCAGGGAGGAGGGATGCAAGGAGGAGAAATGGAAGGAGAAGGAATGAAGGGAGGAGGAATGAAGGGAGGAGGAATGCAAAACGGGGGATTGCAGGGGGGTGGGATGCAGGGAGGAGGGATGAAAGGCGGAGGAATGCAAGGTGTAGAAATGAAGGGACGAGGAATGCAAGGAGGTGGAATGCAGTGGGGAGGGATGCAGGGAGGACAAATGAATGGTGGAGGAATGCAGGGTGTAGGAATGCAGGGAGGAGAGAAACTGGGAGGAGGAATGCAAGGCGGAGGAATGCAGGGTGTAGGCATACAGAGAGGAGGAACTCAGGGAGGAGGAATGGAAGGCGGAGGAATGCAGGGGGGAGTGATGCAGGGTGGAGGAATTCAAAGCGGAGGAATGAAGGGAGGAGGAATGCAAAGCGGGGGAATGCTGGGGGGAGGGATGCAGGGGGGAGGGATTCAGAGAGGAGGAATGCAGGGAGGAGGAATGGAAGGCGGAGGAATGCAGGGTGGAGGAATGGAAGGCGGAGAAATGCAGCTGGGAGGGATGCATGGTGTAGGAATGCAGCAAGGAGGAATGTATAGCGGTGGAATGAAGGGAGGAGGAATGCAAAGCGGGGGAATGAAGGGAGGAGGAATGCAAAGTGGGGGAATGCAGGGTGGAGGGATGCAGGGCGGAGGAATGCAAGTAGGAGGAATGCAGAAAGGAGGAATGCAAGGCGGAGGAATGCAGGGGGGAGGAATGGAAGGCGGAGGAATGCAGGGGGGAAAGATGCAGGATGTAGGAATGCAGGGAGGAGGAATGCAGGGTGGTGGAATGCAAGTAGGAGTAATGCATAGCGGAGGAATGAAGGGAGGAGGAATGAAAGGTGGAGGAATGCAGGGTGGTGGAATGCAAGTAGGAGGAATGCAGAAAGAAGGAATGCAAGGCGGAGGAATGCAGGAGGGAGGGATGCAGGGTGTAGGAATGCAGGGAGGAGGAATGCATAGCGGAGGGACGCA
>NW_027111122.1:591380-591865 GCF_000696795.3 Halyomorpha halys | reverse complement strand
GCAAGGAGGAGGGATGCAGGGTGTAGGAATGCCCGGAGGAGGAATGCATAGCGGAGGAATAAAGGTAGAAGGAATGAAAGGCGGAGGAATAAAGGGAGAAGGAATGAAAGGCGGAGGAATGCAGGGTGGAGGAATGCAAGTAGGAGGAATTCAGAAAGGAGGAATGCAAGGCGGAGGAGAACAGGTGGGAGGGATGCAGGGTGTAGGAATGCAGGGAGGAGGAATGGAGAAAGGAGGAATGCAAGGCGGAGGAATGCAAGGCGGAGGAATGCAGGGGGGAGGGATGCAGAGTGTAGGAATGCAGGGAGGAGGAATGCATAGCGGAGGGATGCAAGGAGGAGGAATGCATAGCGGAGGGATGCAAGGAGGAGGGATGCAGGGAGGAGGAATGAAAGGCGGAGGAATGCTGAGTGTAGGAATGCAGGGAGGAGGAATGCAGGGGGGAGGGATGCAGAAAGAAGGAATGCAAGGCGGAGGAATGCAGG
>NW_027111122.1:584214-590832 GCF_000696795.3 Halyomorpha halys | reverse complement strand
TGCAGGGTGTAGGAATGCAGGGAGGAGGAATGCATAGCGGAGGGATGCAAGGAGGAGGGATGCAGGGAGGAGGAATGAAAGGCGGAGGAATGCAGGGTGTAGGAATGCAGGGAGAAGGAATGCAAGTAGGAGGAATGCAAGGCGGAGGAATGCAGGGGGGAGGGATGCAGGGTGTAGGAATGCATAGCGGAGGAATGAAGGGAGGAGGAATGGAAAATGGGGGATTGCAGGGAGGCGGGATGCAGGGAGGAGGAATGAAGGGTGGAGGAATACAGAGTGCAGGACTGAAGGGAGAAGGAATGCAAGGAGGCGAAATGCAGGGTGGAGGGATGCAGGGAGGAGGGATGCAGGGAGGAGGAATGAATGGCGGAGGGATGCAGAGTGTAGGAATGCAGGGAGGAGGAATGCAAGTAGGAGGAATGCAGGAAGGAGGAATGCAAGGCGGAGGAATGCAGGGTTTAGGAATGCAGGTAGGAGGAATGCAGGTAGGAGGAATGCAGAGTGTAGGAATGCAGGGAGGAGGAATTCAGTCCGTGGGAACAATCCATTCTTCCTCCACTTGGATGAAACATAACGGGGGCATGCAGAGTGTAGGAATGCAGAATATAGGAATGCAGGAGGGAGGAATATATGGAGATGGAATGCAGGGTGTAGGACTGAATGGAGGAGGAATGCAAGACGGAGGAAAGCAGGGAGGAGAGAGGCAGAGAGGTGGAATGCAGGCTGGAGGAAAAATGCATTCTTCCCTTTTTCCTTGGATGCAACATTTAGGGGGAATGCAGGGAGGAGGAATGCAAACCGGAGGAATTCAGGGAGGAGGAATACAAGGCGGTGGAATGAAGGGGGGAGGGATGCAGGGAGGAGGAGTAATGGATTCTTCCTCCTCCACTTGGATAAAACATAAAAACGTAATGCCTAAACGTAAAGGTCTAGGATTGGGAGGATTCATCGGACTAGGATTGGGTCTTGGATTAGGACTAGGAGCAGAAGTAAAGGTGGGATGAGGAATGCAGGCGGGAGGGGTAATGGCAGGAGGAATGCTGGAATCTAGGCATGACTGGAATTCTTGGCTATTCTAATTATAATGGATGGGGCATTCGGTTCTGAATTTTCCTTCTATCTAAAATGGCTACACATAACTCTCTGTATGGCAGAATTCACTTTTGGAATTTCATATAATTTTCACCAACAAAGAAGTTTTGTGATATCTCATCTCCTTATCTGTTGGTAAGAAAAAGATCAAGACTCAAATATCATCTGTTATCTTGCTGCAAGTCTTTTCCTTTGTTTGTAAAAACTTTATATTCAATGAAATATAAACTGTCATCAAATATACACTTTTTATCAACCTTTTACTTTATATATCTTTTTGGATACACTAAAGATATATTATATCTAACTAAGGCTATTGTATATCATTTCTTTGTGAGCAGTTATTACTATTAACATAATGGCACAATTAAAAATAAGTATTCTGGATTTTTTTCTTTAAGTGTTTCAAAAATGATGTAGTTTCAGCATACAGTAGCCCACATCTTCATTTTCTTGATTAATTGCGAAGCAGAGCGTGAAGTAAATGAGAGTGGTGGTTTTGTGCTCAAGTCATAGAAGATAAAGATCAAGTATTGACCTTGAATGACTCAATTTATTTCTTCTTTAGTGATAATTGTGCAGCCCAGCAAAAAAATCAATTTATTGTAAACCTATATCAGTAAACCAATACATAAATTTCGCAACATCAATTTGTAGCATTATAAAAATTCACATTAAAAAAAATAAATTCAAGTAAAGCTTAATGTTATCACCTCTTTTCGTGGCTAAAAATAATAAACCTGATTCTACTGAAAAAACATTACAAAAAACAGGCATCTGTATTAAAAAAATCTTTTTTGGCACAGAGAAAAATAAAGGATATAATAAATAATATTATTATATTTTCATTGAAAATAACGTAACATTAAAAAAAAAAAGTTGACATAGAACACAGAAATTATAATAAAAAACGTGCAATGACAAAAGATCATAATTAGAGTAACACAAACACATAAAAATCTTATACACTATTATACAATACATAGTATGATTCTGGGATATAATTGTTCCTTATTAAATCAAAATCTTGTTTTTTTTTCTTTGGTTAGATATACCTTAGGTTCATAATTGTTTTGTCTTATACTTTGGAGACTCAAATTAAATTTTGTTTATAACTAATTAATCAAATAATCAATAATCTATCTTATTAATTAATTATTAATAATCAATTAAGCTATAATCTATCAAAAAATGATAATCGACAATAATGATATGTTAAGTGGGAAATGTTAAGGTTAGTATTATTACATTTTGTTTTTGTTTTAATGAATTTTCTCTCATTTTTATTCTATCATTTTAATGCTGATGTCAAAGTTAGCCTAACATTGAAAATAGTCCAGCAGTTACTTGTTATAATTTTAAAATTTTCGATACTAGCTATAAAAGACTAAAAATATGACGAAATATTGAGTCGATACTTAAGTTGAATTGAGAAAGGTGGGTGAGATTTGTATCATACACTAGTGGATCCGGCAATGCTTGATTCGAGGACAAATAGGATGAACACAAATGTACAATACGCTGTACAGAACAGTTTGAAAGCAATTGTTGCATTTATTTAAATTCAAACATTTACTTTTATATTATTATTGTTATTATGATTTCGCAACATTATTTGTTTTTTAATATGCAATGTTTTTTTGTAATTCCTATTTCCATTTAAACAAAGAATGGCAACAGCTTACAACTTCATTCGTCGGAAATGCTTGCATCATACTTGCATCATTCCAAAGTGCAGACAGTTAACGAGTATCAACGGCACCAGAAGGCGTAATAGAAATATTACCAGCTACATGTGTTGGTGATTGTATTCCCAAAACAATGAAAATTTGTTTCATTTTTTAATCTTACTTCTTTTCGGCCTATAGAACTTAGATATGTTATTTTCTACAGAAGGATAGTTTCCAATAATTTCCATTGCCCAAATGCACTATTTAGAGTATCCCTTGAAAAGAGGTTATGACAGTGCAGTAATATTGCCAACATGTTGTTGTAAGCTTAAAAGATGATAAGATAAGAGAGCAGCTGATTCAATAAGATGAAAATCAATTCAAACAGATTCTGAAAAAGACCACGGCAATGGAAGCTGGCCGAATTGAATCGGTAGTTTTGAAAACCCACACAACTGGGGATTTACAAACAAGATTACAAGTCAAACTATCGCCCCAGTTCAGTTGAAAACAATTACTCAAAATACTGTTTCCGTACTAGATCTGTATTACGATCATGTGCCCCTTCAACCCAGAGAAATATTGTTAACAGCAAACATTTAGGGATAGATAAATTATGCATCCGATTATTCAGTAGATCTCATAGAGAACGCAATAAAGCAATCCACATCACTGATCATAGTGATTCTCATCCTGAAATTTGCAAAGATTCATCAAACTCTATTGCCCAAGATAATTTCTCTATCAACTCTGCTGTCGATATCAACTTAGATAGAATTCCTCAACGTGCTCTGGAAAATATTTTGTCACATTAAAACTTTAAGGTCAAAATCTAACGTTTGAAGTAAGACAAGGAGCCACCTGCAAGTACACATGCACTGATAAGCCCGAAAACTGGATCAGCAATCTCAAGTCCATATATTCATGTCCCGACTTCCCGTCCAGTTAATAGTTTCGTCATTCCCAGTAATCAGTTAGCCTTCAGTTCCGTATCTCATTCATACATGTCATCTAGTGCCATTTACTGTTTATGTTATTAATTCTAAATTTTCCTTAGGTAACCGATCTAGTCCGAACCCCATATTATTCCTTCCATAATAAACTCCCTAACCACCCAAACCCACTAGTTTCTAAATTTCCTTCCTCTTCCGTTCCTGGCAATCCTCCGAGGTGCCTGAAAAGAAGATGGTCTCGTGAACTTATATTGTAAACTGATTTTAGAGTTCTACTACTGGGTAGTTTCTCTACATCCTGAACCATATCATTATGTCGTTATGATTAAATTTACTTGTTTTATTTTTTATACAGTTATAAATGTCAATAAATAAAGTTAAATTCCTCAAAAATACAAAAAGAGAATATCTTAATAATAAAATAAAAGAGATAGAAAATAACCCAAGAGAAATGTACAAAGGTGATAACTGATCCCAGAAATTCCTCTTTGTAGAGACGAAAATAAGGGATAAAATAATAATATATTAGCTAATCCAGTAGATATAAAAATGTTGGTTTTGTAATAATAATACATGGGACACCCAAAAGATATAAATTACCCAGTAACTCAACAATATTTACAGCTGAACTTCAGGCAATTTCAACAGCACTTCATTTATCCATAGAAAGTGAATACTCATTAACCTTACTGTCTATTGTTATATTATTACCATAAATTCCTGGTTATACTTTAATTTTATCATCTTCATAATTGATAAAATATAATCAACAATTCTGTTCTATTTTTATTTCATTCATACTTTCTTTTAATTCTAATTTTACTACTTAACCTTCCTTTATAAATGAGATTTATTATATTTACTTTTTATTGTATTTGTTTAAAAATCAATTTTGAATTTCATCTCTCTCATAGTTTGATTGCCTAATAATATTTAATAAACTGGGCTAAAGTTAAAAAATTAAAATTTTATTTTTTTCCTGGCTTTTAAGAAAATTATGTGTACAATGAACTGAAATCGTTTCTGTCCCAATTTCTTCTTCTTTTGCTGCTGTTTTAACAAAGTTTTCTTTCTGTCTTCCATATCCACGTGGTACAATGTCGGATCCGATGTAATTTTTTCATGATCCTGTATCTATGAGCCATTTCTGTTTTGCGTGTCAACTATGTGAGACAAGGAATTTGAATTTGTCAAGTGTTCGGACTGATCGGCGAGTTTGCGTCTAAAAAACAATTGTTTGAATTAATTTTTCTAGCTGTTCCTTTAATTCTTTAATTTTTTATCTTTTGGGTCTTCTTGTTCTATCTGTAACATGGGTTGTTTCGGCTTATCACCAAATTCACTAACTGTTCTCATTGACACGGTGTTGTTATCCTCTTTATTATGATGATTTCTGTTTTGGCTGTGATTTCGGTATTGACTTGAACCGTTAAAATATCTTTGTTGTTCTCTTTTAGGGCATTTTCTGTTATACAGCTGGTTTTGATAATTATTATTATTATAATTTTGTTGTTGCTAATTTTCCTGAGAAGGACACTGTATTTGCTGATAGTTCTGTTGAGGGTGATATTTGTGTTGATAATTGTTTGGATTTTCCTAGTATTGCTAATAATTAAATCGTTTGTGGTGCTTACCTATTTAGTGAATACCTAAACACTGAGTTGACTGTAGCTAAAAATCAGAACAGGATTTAGAAGAGGCGATTAAATTCTTCTCCATAGCTGTTCAGAAAGCCGCATGGTACTCACAAAAGTCAAAAGGTCGGCAAGGAATACGTTCGCCGCCATACCCTCAATATATCAGGGATCTAATAAGAGCCAAGAGAAGAGCACGAAAGGAATGGCAAACTCACCGACTACCTTCAGCTAGACGAACTTATAACAAATTAAACAATAACCTCAGGAGAGAAATACGAAAATTCAAACTAACTAGCTTTGGATTGCAGATATTTGGAAAACCTGACAACTAATGATAATAGTTTGTAGAGACATACAAAAGGACTCTTACAACACCATGAGGCATCAGTCCCATTGAGAAAAGATGATGTGTCTTGGGCTTTTTCGGACCAGAAGAAATCCGAAATATTCGCTGACCATCTTTCTACTATCTTTCAACTTCACACAGATTTAACTGACATACAACACGAAGCTAATATGCACAAAGTTTTAGATTCTCCTCTTCCAATGCCTCTTCCACCTAAATGCTTTACTCCTACTGAGGTATCAAGACAGATTATCCGTAAAGGTGTTCTATTCTGGCCCCACTTCTGTACCTCATATTCACAAACGACCTACCGACAAACGACAACTTACTGCGACATAAGCAGACGACACTGATATCATTTCGAATAACACAGAACCTTTGCAGACCACAGTAACACTACAACATAGTCTAAACAATATATTAACATGGTGCACACGATGGAAAATTAAGATTAATCACGACAAGTCGCTACATGTCACATTTACCATACGACATGCCCTTCAGTTTACATTGACAATCATCCTATACCACAAACAAACACAGTAACTTATTTAGAACTTACCTATGACAGAAGGTTAACATGGGGCCCTTCGAGATTTTCAAGGCATCATTATCAATAGCACTTTACGCTACAATAGTCTCTTATGAGCGGTGAAAAAGAAAAGACCGTAGCGGGAAAGCAAAAGGAGAATTACCAAGTAGTCATCGACGATCGTAAACTAAACGAAAATACGGTGGATGAGCGGTATCCTATTCCCCGGTTGGACGATATACTGGATAGGTTGGGTGGATCGACGATATTTAGCTCAAGGCCCGGTATCATCAAATGAGTGGAGTGGACTGTATTTAAATAAATTGATATAATATACTTTAAAATAAAATACCTCTATTCTGGATGGTTTGAACAAAATAGTTACAAT
>NW_027111122.1:569024-578249 GCF_000696795.3 Halyomorpha halys | reverse complement strand
AAAAGAAGATGGCCACGAGACCTTCTAGTTTAAATTAATGTTTGAAGTACCACCAATGGGTGGTTCCTTCCCAAGATTTTCAAGTGTATATGAAACATATTACATATTTACTTATTGTATTACTTTGTACAGTTGTAAATTACAATAAATAAATAATTAAAAAAAAAAAAGAATAAAAGATGTAAATGAAAGAAGGGTTCCTCTTGGTTCTTTTTTCTCATCCTCCCGCCGCCGCCGCCTCTCTGGCCTGAGTGTACAGATTTACTCCCTCATCATTTATGAGAATAGACCTTCCTGAAGAGTACTGTCTCTTTCTTCACCGATACAGGTCACGATGGCTTCTTTACTGGTACTAACCCCTTTGTTGTAGGAACCAAGATGGCTTCCCAGACTTCCTACCGCATATCTTTGCCACTAAATGGCATCATGAATTTCTTTTCAGAAGTGAGGGGGCGCCTTATTTAAACAATTGGTTTTTAGTAAATCGGAGCAGGAACACAGGGCACATCTGGAGACCGTCTTAGGAGAAAGACGGTGTTAAACCCGACGTTCACAAACCCGAAGTACTTCAACGAATGGCAGTCCCCAGAGATATAAAGGGGATCAGGCGGTTGCTGGGGGCTCTTAACTACCACAGGCGCTTTAAGCCGGAGATGGCTGAGTACTTGGACTCCCTGATCAATATCTTAAAAAAGGGAAGCCGAATAGTAGTAACGCCAGCTATGGAAAACAACATAAAGTGTTGTGTGGAAAGGCTGCAACGAGAGCCGGTACTGGCGTTCCCAGATTTCAGCAAACAGTTCACGATCATGACGGATGCCAGCAAATACATACGGCATACGGATGCAGAAGCTGACGGACGCGGAATCGCTTTACAGTGCCTTAGAGCGCGAACTATTAGGGATCGTGTGGGCTAAAGGGGATTTAGGATCCATACCGACCACCGACCTTTTCAGTGAGTTGGGAAACTGAAAGAGTCCCCGGGCGCATCATTCGCTGGAAGGAGCTCCTATGTCAATTCAATATGGAGATAGTCTATAAGCCGAGAAAGGAGAATGTGGTCGCGGATTGGTTTTCTCGGGTAATAATCATAAAAGCTATAGAGAAAGAACAAAGGGGACCAGCGGGGGACGTCCGACAATTCTTATGAGAATGGACTCTTAGGGGAGGGGATACTTCTAACACGCAGCCGCGGGAGAAGGGAACTCAATTTTCGGGGGATGATAACTCTACGAGAGATAGACCGTCCGAGATGGAGGTAATAGACGAGATTATAAACGACAAAAAGTGCCGATAATATGGAAAACGAGGACTTCCAGCCATATGAATGGAATACACTAAGTACGGGTAAACCTCGATTAACACGATATGGTTACAACCTGTTGCGAGGGAAGATCAGATATGACGGGCACTAATGGATGCATCAATGGGAGGAATAATTCACTATCTTTATGTAGGGATCGAGGTTATATGGAAAAAAATCACACGGCTGTGGAGACTTGAACAAATAGGTATTGATGGGAAGTTTGTCCGTTGCACGATGATGGTGGAGACTGTGCCGTAAAGCACGGCAAAAGGAAGTTACTCTAACTCACCACCAAGGAAAAACCAATCTTGAGGTGTGAGCGAGACGTTACAAGCCCTCAAACGTCGCTATTTTTGTTGGGGGATGTTGAAGACGGTCCAGGAAGTTATAGGATTTTGTGATATATACCTTATAAGAATTACCACCGCCACCCAACTAAGGCCGTGCAAGAGGAAACACCCACTGTATTGGGACCATTTAGTGACATGCAGATCGACTCTTTTACAAGGAAAGGTTTGAAGTAGATAACTGTCATCGACCTCTTTTGTAAAGTGGCCATGGAACATCAGGTCCAACATAGGTCAGCTGAAGCGGTAATAGTCGCGCTTAGAACATGGTTTCAATTTCATGGGGTCCCAATACGAATTTCTTCCAACAGAGATCGAGAATTTGATAATGCCACAATCAGGGGAGAAATGAAGACTTTAGAGGTAGACTGGCATATTAACACCCCAGGCCATCCTAAAAGTAGAGGGGGTATAGAACGACTGCATAGCACTCTGAGTGATCATTTGCGGGTTTATCATGCGGACAAAGGACCGGATGAGGCATTGGTAAGGGCGATAGCCGCGTATAACCACTCCATCCAAACCACTACGGGGTTTTCACCTTTTGAAGTTCTCTTTAGCCTGCAAGGGAGACTTTATGGACACGGCGAAGGCGAATAGGGAAATTGTGAATCACAGGGTGGTCATGCGGAAGTTGTGGGAAAAAGAGGGGGAACATAGAGGAAGAAACGTCGGCGAGTGGAACGATAAAATTTAAACCTTCGCGAAGTGATGGGGGACATTAAAATTGGGTTCTATATGAGTGTAGCGAGAGGGAGCAAGCGGTTCAGCCACAACTCACTAGAGGGCAACATCTCGAGCCTCACTACCAACTACCAAATTTACTTATTACTTTATTTTGTAAAAACATATTGTAATGTTTATATATTAATAATTTCTGTAACATAACACTTAACGATGTCGATAAAATGATTAATAAACGATACCAAAACAAGGGACGAAACTATCTCAAGTAGACATGTACCGACAGCTTCTCGGTCACAGCCGCATGGACTAGGCATATAAATAAGGGTCTCTAAATGCACTCTTCGATCTTTGATCCACAGCCTTATCCAGATCCAGTCATAGCTCTAGTGGCGTACACTCTACTCGAGATAGAAAGATTTATTGCCAATCGTATGCTCACAAGAGTTGTTTTTTAGTACGCACTCCCATGTTGGCCTATCTCCACTCCTTCACTCCAGCAATCTTATTCCGTCCGCTTCATGACGGCAACTAAGATTGTAAACTAGTCCTTAGCAGCTACACCGGTCCGTCCGCTTCATCTCGGCAACCATTGTAGTTATACTGTCCCTCCACAGGCCTAGTCCATCCGCTTCATCTTGGCAACTAGGGCTCATCCTCAGGCACGGCCGTTCCTAACTTCCTACTGAATACGCCTTGTCGAGGCAGAAGGGTTTTCTGTAAAGTGGATATCAGGCTGGAGAGCCGGGTAAGACAAAACTAACCCCCGGCAGAAGCAAGGAATCTCGGCGCTATGAGGGGCCATTCCGGGTGATAAAAATTCGGGAACATAACGTGGTAACAAAATCAAGAGTATACAAAAACCAAAAAAGAGGCGGACGGTTCATGTCGAACAATTAAGGTTCCCAGCAATAACTGCTTCGGAGACACCTGAAGTGCCTCCTCCCTAAACTCATGTGTACAGATTTTCTGTTTTATTGTTGTTTAATGTTTCGTATTGAGGATTAAAGAGTGGAATACAGCAGTATTTTTATTTCAACTAAGAGCTTATGCGTTTCATTTAGTGTCCCATTTTCCCTTTTTTTTATGTAATTTATATATATAAGTTATAAAGAGTCAGAACTACAACTTAAAAAAAAAAAGAAGGAAAATAGGGACACTAAATGACACACATAAGCTCGACTAAGATACTGCTTTATTCTCCTGTATAATCCTATATATATACCTTCATGCTTGTTTACATGGCTGGCGTTATTACTATTTTGCTACCCTTTTTTAACAGGTTATTCAGGGGGGCCAACTGCTTCTCCATCTCAGGCACAAAGCGCCTGTAGTAATTAAGGGCCCCCAGCAGCCGCCTGATCCCCTTAATATATCTAGGGACCGCCATTCGTTGAAGTGCCTCCACTTTGTGGGCATCGGGTTCAACGCCGTCCTTCGAGATGACATGTCCCAGGAAGCCGATCTCCTTCTGACCCATCAACGATTTTTCTCGGGATAATTTGAGTCCGAACTGTCTAATCCTGTTAAATACGGTCTCCAGATGTGCCGTGTGTTCCCTCTCCGATTTACTGAAAACCAACAAATCGTCCGTGTACACTTGACACATGGACTCGTCTACACTTTTTAGAAATTATAAATAACCGATTGACCCCAATCTGTTCCGTCCGCTAAAGACGGCGAATTTTATCCCAAAGCACTACATTTCCTATGTATAGATGATGGGTTTGTCCGGCCTTCGATTCATCCTTTAGTGCTCTGTAGATTTGGTTCTCCCTTAGACTAGGTTGGGACCATATAGTCACAATATTACTGCTGCCTTATTTTTCATGCTTCATCTTCAGAAGTCCCGAGGTTTTGGTTTTCCAAATGATTTGGCGACGTTTATCATTAATGATTTCTTCCATCTCGACAGGTCTTTCCATAGTTGAGTCTTCATCTTCAGATGTCTCTCCTCTGCTTTCCAATTCTTCTGTGCCTGGTGGAGATTCTTCTTCCGGGATTCACTCTCTCAAGAACTGTCTAACATGTCTAGATGTTTCTCCCTGATTATTCTCGATCACATTGACCATTATTGCTCTTGAGAGCCGGTCTTCAACAACATTGTCTTAACCAGGCTTGTATGTTATTTCCTTATTATACTGGTTGAGGATATCTTTTCATCTGGTGATACACCCGGATGATTCTTTCAATTTCCCTACCCACTGCAAAGGTCTATGATCAGTGTGGACCCTAAAACGCCTTCCAAACACATAGGGCCGGAAATACTCCTCTGCCCACACGATTTCTAGAAGTTTCCGTTTTAAGGCGCTGTATTTGTCTTCCGCTTCTGTGATATCCTTCATGTGCCAACACCGCTCCTAGAGCATATTCACTTCGCATCCGTTGTGAGCGTAAACTGTTTCTTGAAGACGGGGAATGCAAGAACTGGTTCCCGTTGAAGCTGCTTTATGTATTTCATGGATTCTATGTGTTATGTTTGGAGTCACATCTTTCTTGCTTCCTTTCTTTAACAAATTATTGAGGGACACAAGGTACTCTGCCATATTTGGAACAAATCTCCGAATAATAATTTAATGCTTCTAGTAATCGCCGAATACCCTTTACGTCTGTTTGTACCTTCATCCTTTGCAGAGCCAACATCTTCTGGACGCCCGGTCTCACACCTTGTCGGGAGATGGTATGCCCCAAAAAATTTATCTGCTCTTGCCCTAGTGCTGACTTTTCTCGGGAAAGCTCTTGGCCGAACTCCCTCATTCTCTGAAACACGCTCTTCAAGTGTTTCACATGGTCACTCTCTGATTTGCTGAACACTAGTAGGTCGTCCAAATACACCTGACAAATTGCTTCGTCCAATCCCGGCAAGAATTCGTCCTTAAGTCTCTTTTTATTAAGTGATGCATTTTAATTTGGTGGTAGCCCGCCTTGTTACCCAATGTGCTAAAAATCTTCGCACCGTCTAATCTATCGATAATATCTTCAAATCTCGGGGTAGGGTATTTGTCATCAACCGTATTCTCATTGAGTTTACGATAATCGATTACTACCCGCTACTTTTCACCATTTTCGCCAGGGGTAATCTTCTTACGTACTGCTCACAATGGACTGTTATAGGGAGAAGTGCTGTCCACAATTATCGCTTGCTTCTGTAAACTTTTTATCTCTATTTCTCGCATTACTGTCGTCCACAAGTTTCTGACTGCTGTACCCTTTCCCTCCAATTTTCATATCCCACTGACCCTCACTATTTTTTATTTTTGCTCCCACCTTCTCCTACCAACGATTATGTGGTACTCTCGAGGCATTTTCCCCATTACATGGACTGTTACTTTCTCTCTCAGAGAGAGTCCCGAATGGAACTAGAAGAGCCGGGGTGGATCCGGATAGAATATCAAAGGCCGAAAAACATGTCCAACCCTTGGAGAAGTAGGGAGCATAGATATATTAGAAGAGAGAGAACTCATAACCAGGAAAATAGAGCTTGGGCATCTAGTGGCGCATTGCCCGCGCAGAGGGACATATATCCCGACAGTGTCCCTATATGTATCGGCGAAGAGAGCAGAATCAGCCTGAACCCATGGAGATAAACGCACAGAGATTACGGAGAAGTAAAATCTCGCGAAGCTCGGATCCATCCGACTAGTGAAGCCACGGAATTGTCCAAAACCTCGGAGACAGAAAATGAAGCCGGAGACTCTGGGAGAGAGAATGATCACCAAGAAAAGAGGAGATTTTTGAGGAGTGTGTCCACATAGGAGCGACCGCACGTTGAAGAATCATCATGTGAGAGGAGAGCACGGCGGTTTGCCTTTTATACGAGCGAAGAGAGCAATAAGCTGTCTGGTGGACACTGGGAGCTCAAACACAATCGTCTGCCGAGAGGCCCTTGAAAGGTTGAGGGATCGAGAGAGGGAACTACAGGTCAGAGTATGTAATTGTCAGTTGATCACTCTGGGTGGGCCCTGCAGCATTGAAGGGGAAACAGAAATGGAATTGAGTAAATGGGGTGCTAAGGGAGAGAAAGAAGGAAAAATGCCCCGAGACTACCAGATAATCATTGGTTGTGATCTTTTGGAATAGGTGGGAACAAAGATAAAAAATAGTGGGGATCATTGGGATATTAGAATTGGAGGGAAGAGGTATAGCTGTCAGAAACCCGTGGATGACGGTAAAGTGAGAGTTGGAGTGATTAACAAGAGGGAGAATTGGAAAGATACAATATTAAACAAATATGATGATATTTTTTACAAAGAAGGGGAAGTACTAGGAGCTACAGGTGCACGAAATCACATTGAAGCAGGATAGGGTGACGTACGTAAAGGATCGCCTCTCCTTTATAGGATAGCCTCAGCCCCCCCACCGATACCCACAGGCACTTCGAAAACATATTAGAGAAGAAAGAGAAAGTTTACGAAAGCAAGGGATAATTGTGGACAGCACTTCGCCCAATAACAGTCCATTGTGGGCAGAACATAACAAGATTACCCTGGGCAAAAATGGTGAAAAGTAGCGGGTAGTAATCGATTATCGTAAACTCAATGAGAATACGGTCGATGACAAATGCCCTATCCCGAGATTTGAAGATATTATCGATAGATTAGGCGGTGCGAAGATTTTTAGCACATTGGATCACAAGGCGGGCTACCACCAAATTAAATTGCATCCCAGGGATCAGCACAAAACTGCATTTACTCTAGAAATAGTAGAAATAGTAGAAATAGAAATAGGTCTGAAAAACGCACCTGTAACATTCCAGAGACTTATGGACGAATTCTTGCGGGGATTGAACAAAGCAGTTTGTCAGGTGTACATGGACGACCTACTAGTGTTCAGCAAATCGGAAAGAGACCATGTGAAATACTTGAAGAGCGTGTTTTTGAGCATGAGGGAGTTCGGGCTCAAGCTTTTCCGAGAAAAGTTAGCTCTAGGGCAAGAGCAGATAAATTTTTTGGGGCATACCATCTCCCGACAAAGTGTGAGACCGGACGTCCAGAATGTGTCGGCTCTGCAAAGAATGGTGGTACCAACAGATGTGAAGGGGATTGGGCGATTACTAGGAAAGGTTTGTTCCGGATATGGCAGAGTACCTTGTGCCCCTTAATAGTTTGTTAAAGAAAGGAAGCAAGATAGTAGTGACACCAAGCATAAAACGAAACATCCGGAAATGCATTGAGCAGCTTCAACGGGAACCAGTTCTTGCATTCCCCGACTTCGAAAAACAGTTAACGCTCACAACGGATACAAGTGAGTATGGTCTAGGAGCAGTGTTGGAACGGGAAACAAAAGAGGGAGAGCGCCCTGGGGCCTATGCCAGTCGGTGCCTCACAGAAGCGGAAGCCAGATACAGTGCCTTAGAACGGGAACTTCTAGGAATCGTGTGGGCTCTGGAGCATTTCCGCCCCTATGTATTTGGAAGGCGCTTTAGGGTCCACACTGATCATAAACCGTTGCAGTAGGTAGCAAAATTGAAAGAGTCATATGGACATCACATACAAGCCCAGTAAAGACAATGTTGTTGCTGACTGGCTCTCAAGGGCAATGCGATCGATGATAATCAGGGAGAACCATCTGGACATGCTAGACAGTTCTTGAGAGAGTGGACCCCGGAAGAAGAACATCAACCAGGCACAGAAGAATCAGAAAACAGAGAAGGAACATCTGAAGATGAAGACTCAACTGTGGAAAGACCAACCGGGATTTAAGAAATTGATGAAATCATTAATGATAATCGACAGCAAATCATATGGAAAACCAGAACCATGGGGCCACTAAAAATGGAGCATGAAAAATACGCTAGCAGCAATATTGTTACTATATGGTCCCAGCCCAGTCTCAGGGAGAACCAAATCTGCAGAGCACTAAAGGATGGATCGAAGGACGGAAAAACCCATTATCTATACGTTGGAAATGCAGTGCTGTTGAACAAAATTCGGCGTCTTTGGCGGACGGAACAGATTGGCATCGACCGGTTGTTTATACGCTGTACAATGATGGCAGAAACTATCCGTGATGCGGAACGTCAAAAGGAGGTGACCCTAGCATATCATCAGGGGAAGACCAATCATAGAGGGCTGAACGAAACACTACAGCCGTTGCGCCGTCGATACTTCTGGTAGGGTATGAAGCGCACAATTCAAGAAACCATCGGTAGTTGTGATGTATGCCTGACTGCGAAATATGACAGAGAATCACCTCAAGCGATCCAGGAGGAGACATCCACTGCAGAAGCACCACTTAAAAGTAATAGAGAGGTCAGCAGAAGAGGTATTAAGAGCCCTACGTACGTGGTTCCTGTTTTACGGCGTACTGGATAGAATCTCGTTAGACAGTGGAAGAGAATTTGACAACACAAGCATCAGGGAAGAGATAAAAATCTTGGTGGTGGTGTGGCATCTTAACACCCCAGAACATCCAAAGAGCCGAGGAGGTATTGAAAGGCTCAACAGTACCCTCAGTGACCACCTTCGGGTATATAAGTGAGAAAAAGTCGGACGAAAAAGCCGGACGAAGCGATAGAACGAGCGATTACAGTATACAATCATTCCATACACTCGATCACGGGGTTTTCTCCTTTTGAGATTATTTTTGGACTGCGGAGACTTCGGAGGAATTACCATGATACAGCGACTGAGAAGAGTAATATTTTCGTTGATTGTATGGCACTGACAAAATTGTGAAGGAGAAACGCAAAAAACTAGACACAATCTCAGTATTCGCAATCTAATGGGCAACCTAAAATTGGGACGGCGGTGTACCGTAAACTAGGAACTAATAGAGGCAATGAGCTGCAGATGTACGAAGGCCTATTCAGCGTGGTCACGATAAGAGTTCACAATATTGTCACCATAGAAAGCTTAAAAGAACCGAAAAGCGAAGAATAGTTCACCT
>NW_027111122.1:544358-568752 GCF_000696795.3 Halyomorpha halys | reverse complement strand
GGACATCAGCTGACAGGTCCATATCAGCTGATCGAGAAAAGCTGACCTATTGTATATAGATAGACGGTCAGGCTCCGCAAATAGATCAGTCTTTGAGAGCACTTCAAGCTTTTCATTTCGTACTCCTCTCTCTCCTATTATTTTTAGTTCCCTATTTTTTTTTTTTTAAAGTTACAGTTCTGACTCTTCATAACTATATGTTATATGTCTATACATAGGAGACATAGTTGGAAGGAGGTGAGAAAGGATTCGAAAAGGTAAGAAGAGGAGAAAGGCGAGCGAAGGATGAAGAAAGAAGACTAGAAGAAATCTGAGGTGCGTACCAGTGGAGAGGCGGCCGCATGTTGGTGAGTTGCAGCGTTGAAGGAAAGCGTGGCGGTCTGCCTATCATCTGTGTGGGAGGAGTACGGTGCCTTATCGACACCGGGAGTTCAAACACCATCTTGTGCTGTGGAGCGTTGGAGAGGCTAAGAGGCGGAGAGGAGACACCCCAGGTGAAGGTATGTAAGTGTAAATTAATCACTCTGGGTGGGCCCTGTAGCGTCGAGGGGGAGGCAAGTATGGGTTTGAGGCGGTGGGGGTTATCCGAGTCGATTACGGTACACGTGGTCAAGGAAATGCCGCGGGAATATAAGGCAATTATAGGATGTTATTTGTTGGTTAGAGTGGGCACAAGAGTTAAGGATACTGCAGGGAGATGGGATATTATAATAGGGGACTACACATTTCCGTGTCAGGGACAAGAGAAGGATGGTAGTGTACGGGTGGGGGCAATTAGTAGTGAAGGTAATTGGAGGAAGGGTATCATGCAGAAGTTTGAGGATATATTCTTTAAAGAAGGGGAGGTGTTATCGGCAACGGGGGGGAGGGTGCACGAAATTGAATTAAAGCGAGAAAAGGTGACCTACGTAAAGGAACGTCGATACCCGCAGGCATTGCGTGATCACATACGGGAGGAAATCGAGAATTTAAAGAAACAAGCCATTATTGTCAATAGCACTTCGCCGTACAATAGTCCCTTATGGGCGGTGAAAAAGAAGGCCGTGCTGGGGAGCAAAAGGAGAATTAGCGAGTAGTTATCGACTATCAAAAATTAAACAAGAATACGGTGGATGAGCGGTACCCGATTCCTCGGTTGGACGATATCCTGGATAGGTCGGGTGGATCAACGATATTTAGCACTCTCGATCTCAAGGCTGGGTATCATCAAATAAGGATGCATCCAAGAAACCAACCGAAAACGCCATTCACGTTTGAACGTGGCCACTACGAGTTTACGCGAATGCCGTTTGGACTGAAGAATGCCCCCATCACTTTTCAGAGACTTATGGATGAATTTCTTAGGGGTATAGACGAGTCCATATCAAGTGTACATGGACGATTTGTTGGTTTTCAGTAAATCGGAGCGGGAACACAAAGCACATCTGGAGACCGTATTAAACAAAATTCGGCAGTTCGGACTCAAATTGTCTCGAGAAAAGTCGTCGTTAGAACAGGAGGAGATCGGCTTCCTGGGACACATCATCTCGAAAGACGGTGTAAAACCCGATGTTCATAAAGTGGAGGCAACGAATGGCAGTCCCCAGAGGTGTAAAAGGGATCAGGCGGTTGTTGGGGGCTTAATTATTACCGATGTATGAAGTATACCTTCAACCGCATTGTAAGACTCACTTCACTTTTGGTTGGCTGGTTGGGTTTGAATGGACTGTATAATTGAAATATGTAATATATTTATTATTGATAAATGTAATAAAATTCTATTGTTTTATGTTACAAGAGGTGTAGGGGGTGACCGATAGAAAACATTATGATTAGATTGTTAGTAGAATTTTGTATGACTGGGCTATGGAATTTGTAGATCTAGCATTGAGGTGGTTGATGATGATGTGGATGTTAACTATTGCTAGATGGACTTACTCCATGGTTCTTTCTTCCCTCCACATTCTTGGGCCTCTCTTCCCTCTGCTGCCGGGAACCACTCAAGTAAATCTACTCATTCATGTAGATATTACCGATGAGTTAACAAAAGAAAAAGATGGACACTCTAGATAGACGCTTCTCTGGCTGAGACAAGATGGCTATCTCTCTAGTCTGGGTTTTTCTCTTGCCACCAAGGAGGAGGCAAGCTTTTGATGCTGGCCACATGGGCGCTACTAATCCTATACATGACAGCCTTTCTGATTCAACCTTTCCGTTGCCGTAGGTTACCGGAACAACCGACGTTTCGTACCGGAGATGGCGGAGCATTTGGTCCCTCTTAACAATCTCCTAAAAAAGAGTAGCCGTATAATGGTAACGCCGGCCATCGATAATAACATCAAACGGTGTGTGGAAAGATTGCAGCGAGATCCGGTACTGGCGAGCCCAGATTTTATCAGACAATTTACGATCACTACGGATGCTAGTGAATACGCGTTGGGGGCGGTACTTTCGCAGGAGAGCGAGCAGGGAGAACGCCCAGTAGCGTACGGTAATAGAAAGTTAACAGACCCAAAATAGCGGTACAGTGCTCTAGAACGAGAACTGTTAGGGATTGTGTGGGCTTTGGAGCACTTCCGACCATACGTATTTGGAAGGGGATTTAGGACACATACGGACCACCGGCCTCTCTAGTGGGTAGGAAAACTGAAAGAGTCCTCCGCGCGCATCACTCGATGGAAGGAGCTTCTAGGCCAATTTAATATGGAGATCGTTTATAAACCGGGGTAGGAGAATGTGGTCGCAGACAGGTTGTCTTGGGCAATAATCGTAAATGTGATTGAGGATGAACAAGGAGAACTGGGAGGGGACGTCCGACAATTCCTACGGGAATGGACCCCGTGGGAAGGAGAGACTTCAACTACACAGCCGCCGGAGGAAGGAACTCCGTCGTCGCGGATCTCTACGGGAGATAGACCGCCCGAGATGGAGGAAATGGGCGAGATTGTAAATGACAAAAAGCTACAGATAATATGGGCTTCATAACTTATATATATATAACGCATTGAAATCGCCCAGTTAAAACTGGAGAATCACGAACTCATATTTTCTTTTGAGCAGTGCTGAAATGTAGTTGGAACGATTTGAGAGGGTAGCTTGTCCTAGCAGGTCGCACGACGAGGACTGGAAAGAGTTGCTCCAGTCAAAGATGAAAAGACCCGCGGAGAGATTCATGCAACTAAGTTCTGGGTATGCAGAGATTGGAAGGAAGTGAAAGACCTCTTTAAAATAAGGTTCAGAGGGAAGGGACCTGCTAGCGGATATGAGAACGTTATTAAAGCTGAAATGAAGTGGGGAGGCCTACCGCACTATACTGATCGACGTGAAGAAGTGGGAATTCTTGCGTCCACTTTTGACGACTTGCCTATAGAGGATCATCGTGAAGGCACCAGGGTGGTAATACGCCGAGTGGTGTAAAGGATGTTTCAGTTGGTAACTTTTGAATGAACCTATTCCAAATGTCCCCATTGAATAGACGGGGGGGGAGGGGTGTAAGAGGGGGACACATGTGTCATGTGATAAAATAAAAAGTGTATACCCTCTGAAAATATTACGAATATAAAATTATATCATTATAAATACAAGTTAATTTCAAAATAAAATTGATCTTAAACAGAAAAGAAAACAATAAGAAAAAATATTTTAAATAAAGTATCATCTAAAGACAAAGAAGACATAGATATGCAAAGTAGCAGTCTTTCAAATACAAATTAATTTAAAAATAAATAAATGAATATTCATAAATAGATAAAAAATATAAAAGTAAATAAAAAATAAAACAAGAACAAGATATAAAAATATTCTTAAACACTTTAACTTCTTCAACAAAAAGAAAAGTTTAACGAAATAATAATAAAATAAAAATTTATACCGTCTGGATATATTTTATATATAAAATAATATTTTTATAAATAATGTGAATTGATCACTCAGGATGGCCCTTGTAAGGTAGAGAGGGAGGTGGAGATAGGGTTGATTCGGTGGGTATTTAGTAGTCAGAACTTACCGGTACATATTGTAGGGAGTATGCAGAAGGTATACAAAGTGGTTTTGGGGTGTGACCTGCTAGGGAAGGTGGGAGCTTGGACACCTCACACACCTCAGACCTCTTCTGATACTAAAGAATCATCGGCACGGATCACTCGTTGGAAGGAGCTTTTGGGCCAGTGTATATCCATATGGATATTTCTTACGAGCCAGGAAAAGAAAATGTGGTGGCAGACTGGCTAGGTGAATTCCCTGAATTCAGCAGTCATTCCCTGACAGAAAATATTCTACCGTTGAGGAATGAGCTCAGAATATTGTATAGGTATTTTGGAGTGACTGCTTTCTTTGGTTTATATAGGAGACCTTTTTCGGATGATTGTTGGAAATCCAATAAAGCAACCAGGGTGTGTCTTTTTTTTCGAATCTGCTAATTATAAATTCCGATAGTCTTGACAGTTGGTGAGAAGTGGAATGACTGTATGAAAACCGAAATGAAAATCAGGAATAATTTCGATGCTCTGAAAAAAAGAATTAAGATGTTTTTTTATTAATGATTCCAGTAATGTTCCAAAAATAGATAATAAACTGATAGGTCTATAGTTACTGATTTGTTTAGCGTTCTTACCAGGGTTGTAAATTGTAAGGAAAATATCCTGTAGGAAGGCAACTGTTAAAAATTAACGTGATGAAAACGACAGCTTTCCGGGGTAACATTTTCATTGCTATGACTGGGATCAAATCATGGCCAGGACTTTTCTTTACATTGAGTTTTTTAATCAGTTCCTGGATTTCTATTGGGGACGTGAATTTAGGTGGGAGCTGAATTGTTGCGAGGGGGAGGCTTAGATTGTCAATTCCACCAGTGACTAAATTCGGACTTATTTCTGTATTGAAGAATGTTTTTTCAAAGAAATTAGCGAAAACTTAAGCTTTTTCGGCGTCACTAGTGATGAATTCATCATTGTCTACAAGACTTGGAGTTTTTTCACGTTTATCCAAGAGACGTCGCGTAGCCTTCCATAATAATCCTTTGATTCTAAATTTTCCACGTATCCCTGATATTTAGAATACACCCATTCATCCAGATCCTTTTTTATTTTCATGTTTGGGGCAGTTCCATTTATTTTTGTGAACAGGGTTTCTAGTGCGCATCCACTGTCTGCTTACGTGATTTTTTCTTTAATTTTTAGTAGTATTGATTTTGGGCAGCTACCAAAAAATGGTTTTCCCTTTAAATGGAAAGGTCGTACAGTTGCCTCATGTAAACTGTTTGAGACCGACTCATTTAACGTCGTTATACTTTTATCAATTTCTTGAGCGGTAGGGAAATTGTTTTTCAGTTGTAATTTTTCATCGACAAGAATTTTGTGCGTTTCCCAATCGATTACTCCATTAATGAGGGATTTTCTCACCGTTTCATTGTTTATCTCAGTTGATAAATTAATTAATACAGGGATATTATCCGAATTTAATGCTGTGATCACTTGAGAAGAGAGAGGAAAACTAAAATTTTTGGTTAATACTATATCCAGAATGTCAGATTTACTGCCTGGTCTGTAAAAAGTAGGTTCATTTGGTGCATGTATTTGAATATTGTGCCTTGAGTATCAAGAATATCAATAAAAATAATATTAAAGTAAAGGATATCAAAAAGTATTTCCAATAGAATTTGATTTATGGCATTCTCAATAAATGTTTTTACAATTAATGTCACCTAAAACTAATGTATGGTTCCCCGGTGGTAATAATTTTAATATTTTGTCTTGAATTAGTTTTTTATTTGGAGGTTTATAAACTGCTGTGACAACGGTAGAAGGAGACGAGTGTAAACGAAGCGAAACAACCTCTATATTAAATACGTTGGTAATAATGTTTTCAGAGAAATCAATTTTATTTTTGATTATTAAGGCTACACCACCAGAGGTAGTCGAACATTCCCAGGCTACTGCAGGACATTCTGTTATAAATTGTATATTTATTAATTCATTAGTTACACTACCTCTATTTTAATTATTATTATTTTTTTTCAAATCACTTTTTTTTTTAATTATTAGAGAGCAATAGTTTGTTTTTTAAGTGTACAAATATCATTATTTTTTTGTTATTAATTTTTACTTTTCTCTTTTATCAAGAATAATTATTCTTATCTATTTATTTTATCTTTTTTTTCCTTTTAATTATAACATTGTATGTACTTAGGGGAGTCTTTTATACTAGTCTATACCCCCCTCCCGTAATCAACTGTTAAAAAAAAATTTAATGTAACTGTTATATCAAATATGTAAGGCCCACCAGGCCGATTAAAATAAATTAAATAATAATTAACGACAAGAAGAGACAAATTATTTGGAAGACAAAAACCACCGGATTGACGAAAATTAAATATAGTGAGTAGCGTCAGTGGGGGTTCAAAAATGAACTAACCAAAACTGCCAGCCAGTAATAAATTAGGACTGGCTCCGCTTCCCCGGGAGGTAGTATAATTTTCAGAGCTTAACAATTTGAATAAAATGATGATTTGTTATATGGTCTCAGGCGACTTGTTCCCAGGCATTGCCTTAACTGAGACTGGGTATTAAATAAACAATAAAATTACATAGACTGTAAGGGGACTTGGTCCCTTACAATGCCAATGGGGCATTGTTATTCCCAGGCATTGCCTAACTATGAAAATTTATTAAAAATAAACAATAAAATTATATACTGTCTCAGGGGACTTGCTCCCTGACAATGCCAATGGGGCATTGTTATTCCCAGGCATTGCCTAACTATGAAAATTTATTAAAAATAAACAATAAAATTATATACTGTCTCAGGGGACTTGCTCCCTGACAATGCCAATGGGGACTTGATCCCGGCATTGCCTTACTCTGAGACAGTATTACTGAAGGGACTTGCTCCCTGACAATGCCTAATGAGGAATTGATATTAAATGATAGACAATAAATTTGGTTTGGATTTAGTTATACAAAAAAAAACAACATAATTATTGACAAGATGAAATAATATGTATATCCAGGAAAATTAAATATAGCAGCTGGTAGCTGTAGAATTGGGTAAGCCAAAATATATGTATAATATTGTTAATTTGTTAACATTAACTTTGATTTATGGTGGGTCTTATTGCTGTGATGAGATGTCTTACGTGAGATGAGCGGCAGGAAAAGAAGTTGTCATCTGTCCGTCCTGTTGCGATGGGCCCACCTCCGCGCTGAGAGCCCCTATTGCCACACTCGCCCGGGTTACATGGGCATCCTTTGCCAAGCACTGGTAACAGAGTGGGCAATCTTTTTGCCGCACTTTTATCGCAAGTTCTACGCGCTTCAATACGTCGTATCCGACGATCAGGTCGAATCCCGGGATCATCTCAGTAATGATGTGAATCACGTTTGGGCCTCGTATCCGGTAAGTTCTTTAAGGTCGAGAACAGTCTCCCCCAGCGTTCGACATTTGTCATTAACCGTCGATATTGAACACGCGTATTTCTTCCATCCCATCCAAAGTCCAAGTTTTTCCGCCGATCTCCTACTAATTACTGAGTTCGTGCTCCCTGTATCGATAAGAAAATGACCGGTCATTACTCATATTTGCTCATACCGGTCTCACCCAACCTCGCCACGGGGAACCTTGTCCCTTAGCCCCGTATTCGCGCTGTTAATAGTGATTACTCGGTTGGTTGCCCCATCCAATACAGCGTCCTCTATCTGAGCGCGCGCGTCCCCCCAACAGCTCCGCTCCCGATGGCCCTCCCCTCCAAGGATTCTCCCCGCTTACCTCATGCCTCGTTGCAGCCGGACAACTGTGCCCAGACCGGACGCTCTCGTCTCCCGAAGATTCATCGCTGGTGTAGTGCCATCTACTTCTCTCTCCGGTTCGTCTCCCCCTCCAGTCCTGGTTATTGACCTCCATCGGCTCTGGCTGTGGTTCCCTCCTCGTTGGTCCGTGATTGCGCCTTGGGCACTCTCTTGCGACATGTCCCTGCCTGCCACACTCGTAGCACCTCGTGAGCTTACATTGCGATGCAATGTGACCTTTGCGGTTGCACTCGTAACAGCGCCTTTCTGATCTCCGCCTCCTATCGTCTGGCCCCTTGCTCGGTCGTTTTTCGAAATTTCCCCCGCGGCTAATCCGCCTGGTCGGGCTACGTTGGCGTCTTCTCGGGGATCTGACTTCAGTCCAATCTTCTTCTGGCTTCCCCAAACGGGCTTAATTACGCTCTCTTGCGTACACCAGCTCGTGGGCGCATTCTATGAAGCCGCGGTCCCTGGGTAACGAACCTGGTCGATCTAGATAATGGTTCAGCTGTACCTTCAGTATTCCCCTCAGGAGCTCCATTTTCTGAGCACCCTCTGTTGGACCGCATGTTTTTACCATCTTCTCCGTCAGCCTATTATGTAAGAGAAGGAGCTTCTCAGCAAACTCGCCCTCTGATTGGCTTTGGATTCTCCGTTCTTTAAATAGGTAGAATACATCTTCTTCTGGAGTCCACCTGCCTCCGCCGTACAACCTCTTGAGCCGCGTCTTTAGCGTTTCCCAGGGAAGGGTCGAGCCATCTTGTATGAAGTATGACCCACCAGCGAGGCCACGGGCGATGCCATCGCTAGTTTGCTAAATAAATCGAACTCCGTTATCCACTTGTATTCTTTCCACGTGAATGAGTCCACTTGGAGCTCACTGAGTGGTGTTTCTGCCGTGGGCGTCTCCTCGTCGATTCCTTGTGGTGGATGGCGATCGTACTTAGTACTTAGGCATACGCCACACTGCACAATAGTGTCCTGGATAGTTCGTTTTATCCTCTGCCAGAAGTAACACCGCCCTAACGCTTGGAATGTTTCACTAAGTCCCTTGTGATTTGTTTAGCCCTGATGCGCGAGCGTTACCTCTTTTTGCCTCTCTGGATGTTGAAGTGTCGCTATAGACCCTGAATCTTGTCCCAGATCACTGCGTTTCCGACCTACAAGTGATGTATCTGTCCTGCTTTTAATGCATCCTTCAGTGCCATGCAGATCTGCGTTAGCACTTGGAGGTGACCAAATAGTCGAGATACTACTTTTATTATATTTGCAGTATTCAATTTTCGTCGGGCCTGCAGTCCTGATAATCTGGTGTCGTTTATCGTTGATGATATAATCAAGTTCTTCCAACTCCGCAGGCCTACCATTAGATGATTCATCGTCTACAGACGCCCCCTCTCTGGACTCTATTTCTGGGGTTCCTGGTTTTGCGTCCTCTGCCGGGGTCTATTCGCTTAAGAACTGCCTTACATTTCCCGATAGACCTTCAGATCCGCTACCAGATGTCTCGTTAGCAGGAGCAAACGCGACTACGTTGGAATGGGTTAAAGTACGTACAGCAACAGTACAGGACAGAAAAGCTGTCTCCAACCTCGAGCGGTTCACCGGTGAGATGTGTGAACTAAACAATTTCTTAAAAGGGGGCGACATGCTGAAGAACTGAAGGAAAACGGCCGAAAACCTGCTTGATATTGATGACACAGGGGCGCTAAGAGCAGCGGCCGTCAGAAGACAACCGAAGTATGCATATTCAGGCAGATGAGGAGACGTCCTGGTGTGTGGTTAAAGATAGACTGCAAAAGGCGTTTGGAGGAGGAAGGTGGACCCCGAAGGAAGACAACTTCATGATGTTTCGAGAAACGAAGTAACCTCGGATGTCCAATGGGTAGAACGCTAGCGAACTCCTAGCACGATACAACCGCATTGCAGACAATCTGAGTGAAATGATGGCGGCAGATCATTTGCAGGGACGCATACAGTTTCTGTCACTGCTCTTCAAAGTGCAGCTAGCATAGGAATTAGAGAAGAAGGAAGGCCTGCGGAGAGATCGTATATTATATCATTTATTACGAAGAGATCACATATCATTTATAGAGTGGTCAAGACCTCATGTACACAAGTGAGAGAGCGGAGAAGGCGTGAAGTGGAAGAGCCAGAATGAACTCGGATGAACTCGGATCGAACACCACTGGTCGAGAAACAACTTTAACCCGTGGCGTAGGCGGTAATACAAGGGCAAGGGAAGAGAAACACGGAGAGCAGATCGAACCAGACGAAGCCCAGAAGCAAAGGGCGGAAAAAGGACAATAAGTAAAAAATAAGATAAAAGTATGTAACAGTAAGTGCCATGGCTGTGGAAAGGTGGGACACCTGTTGGCGCAGTGCCCGCGAACCAGATATTTTGAATGCGGAAGTGGAGGGCACATCGCCCGTATATTTTTAGCAGGAACGGTGCTGGGCAAGGCGAACCGATGGAGTTGAACGCTCAACAGATAAGGAGAAGGAACTTCCGGCAGAGGCCAAGCGACCTATCAAGCGAATCTTCGGTGGCGTCCGGAATATTAGAGACGGATGGAGAAGAAGATGAACCAGAGCACGGAAGAAGGCATAGTGGTAGAGGAGGAGCGTGGGGAACAGGATCCAGAGGAAAGGCAGCACGCGAGATCTGAGGAGGATGCCCGTAGAGAGGCGGCCGCACCTTGAGGATTTATCACGTAAGAGAGGAACACGGCGGTCTGCATATAATAAGTGTGAAGGGAGGCGTTAGCTGCGCCTTGAAAACACATGTAGCTCAAGTACGATTGTTTACGCCCGTAGGGCCATTCAGAATGATCATTATGGAGAACATAATATTGTTACAATAATTTTTTTTTAATAGTCTTTTTTATGTTATTGTACGAGGAAATCTTTTATTTTATTATTATGTTTTATTTATGTATATAGAGTTTATTTGTATGTACGAACATTCCTCGTAAACTCAAAATATGACATAAATATATACAAATAAAACACAGAGAAATAGCTACACATGAAATACAATAATAGAACGTAAGAATATATATATACATTTAACCCTAGAAAAAAAAAATATCCTGTATGAAAAAATATATATAAATAAACAACATTCTCTGTATAAGGAAGTTTCTAAATTAGAAATCGAACCCTTCACCAACGGCTTAAAATTTAAAATTCGGTCGCAACATTGCTATGGGGTGAGTATCTTAAAACAAGATCAATCACAGATGCGCTACAATTTTTTCACAAACAGGACATTTTGTTGAGTTCAGCGGTGAGTTTGTGGTCATTAAGACCTGTCTTAGGTATTTACTATACCCAGTTTTTAACGTTGCTGTATCTGAAGCAGTACTAAGAAGAAGGGCTTCCCGTGTAATTTAAGGGCCTGGAGCAATATAAATTTTGCAAACTCTTCCTAAATAAGAAGTTTAAGTTTTTGAACAATAATCTATTTTCACGCGTTTCGAGAGAAGAAAGCAATCAACTGTCACACCGGTTCTAGATGCTAGTTCTAGTCCGAACTGTCTGTCTGGTTCTAGTTGCAACAACGTCGGGAGGCTGCAGAGTTCGGTAGGTGGACTTACAGGTTGATACCTGATGAAGGTTCGTGGTATGGTAACAGAAATGGTGAGGTGGATTTTTATGTACTTTTGATCGGGCACGGCAGTAGCAGTAGCAGTGCTTCTTTAAATTGGACACCGTAGGATTCGTAAGCTTTGCGATGGAGGAAACGGCGGAGCATGTGTTTTTTTGACTTGCATACGCTTTGCAGAAGAAAGAAAGAAATGGAAGGGATTGAGAGGAGTCAATATTTTATAAGAAAACTTGGTGAGACAAATGCTGAGATGCATTTTGGTAGAGCGGTCGAGAGGGCTAGAAGAAATGACTAGGATGGAATAAACAAGTAGCGACAAGTGACCTTAGAACCATGCGAAGGTAAACATTAGGTATAATTCAACCATTTCTCTCTATGAAGGAAGGCCTAGCGATGGTCGGTATGGCAAGGAATAGGTGTGGGGAGGTGTTTTTTGTGGGTGAAAATTCACACGATTAAGTTCGGCCTACTGGTGTCTTTTGATGATTTCCATCGATCCTCGTAAAAAAAACAACACATTTTCACACAAAGAGTTTTTTGGAAACTTGGTTATTTGGACTTAAGGGACTATCACAATAATTTCAGTGGAATATATTCCATATATAAGTATGTGATAGTAAAAAATCAGGAGCTGTGCGCGCATCACACATTTAGCTATTTAATAACAAAGCAAAGGTAATGGTAATTACGTTAGCATCAAATAAAAAAACATCTGGAGTTAGAAAAAAACCGCGTTCGCATAAGATCACGCAGTCAAACTCATATTAGACCAGATCTTTAACTATGCATTTTTCTCATTTTATATTACCTTAAATGACTCTATAAATAACATACTATTTTTTTCTAAAATATTTCCAATTGTATAGAATATTACTACTGCTCTTATTTCTTGAAAAATGTTTTAATTTGGAAAAATAAAAATGGGAGATAATTGATTATTTAAGATAATAAAAATTTAACGTACGTTAGAGGAAGATTTTTAAGAATTCGTCATTTAAGGATTTTTCAGCTGGGGCGTACTTCTGCTAACGCCCCAGCTGAAAAAACCGTGTGGAATTCTCACCAAATATTTTTAATTTAAATAAGTGTTTGAATTAACAATGACTAAAAAAGTATTTTATTTCTTTTCTCTTGTTTTTACTGTAAAATGAAATACGACACGTGTTCCTAAGAACTTAATGCGCTATTAAACTGCCACTATCATAGAAGTTAATGAACCGCTATCTGATTTTTGTTTTTTATAGACCATTGTTTCTTTTCTTATTCATTCTCATTAGTGAATTTGAGCATGTCTGAGGTATGTATATTCGTTTTGTTATTACAATTGAACGATTAAAAAATATTAATATGAATCTTGGTTGTTTTATTTATACATTTTTATTTTATGTTTTGTGTATCTTCATTAGTGGGGTAGATATTAAATTATCTGAACCAAAGGAATTAGTCGGAAAACGTTTTCGATCCTGCCAGCTGAGCGCGGTGCTGGGGTAAGATAATATTCCTGGTCTCCTTCCACTCGTGGAAAAGTATAATCAACGCACATAAACTAAATTATAGTTTATAAATTATGTTAGGCCTTTATTATTATTACTATTATTAAAAAAAATTCATATTTTAGGACTTTTCTAGTTAGGGACATTTCTAGCAATCGGGAATAATCGGGCGGTCTCAGCTTTTTTTATTCTAATAGGATGTATCTATTTTTCCCTTTTTCTCCTCTCAAGTTATTTTTTATAAACTATGTAATATTTTGTATTTGTTAATTTTTTATTATTTGTTAACAATGACAACTATTTCTTTGTTTTTTAATAAACAAAATTAAAAGTATGGAAGAGAAATATTGTTTGGAAACTCGCCATTTAAGCCCTGTTAGACTATCTCAATGAAGATAAGACCTATCTGGTATTAAATGCTTAGCTTGTGTCTAAAGGATGACCCGCAATACTTTTCATTTTATTTATAGCTAAGTGAAAATAAACTTTTGATTTATAATGTATATGTGTAAAGATATATATAATTCCGAAGCTACCAGTGAGTGCTTCCAACATCCATCACATGATGGAGTCTTTATTTTATTTTTCATAAACCTTTTCCTTGGCTGTTGCTGCTTCCATATCTTAACATATATTTGAATGTGCTACGACGTTATCAAAGTAAGGAGGATGAAGTTCTACCATCTGATCTTGATTATTAAGGAAAAGAGCAGCACATGTGGCTCTAGGAACAATATGGGATTTTTGGCGTACTGTTTGTAGATTTCCCTATTCGGATGGGTAATATGGTACTTTATGTTATGATCAATTTGTATTTTGTGGAGGAAGATAAGCTTCTATCTTGTTCAATCCGTCTCTTGTTAACTTTATCGACTCCTCTCGTGGCTAAGTATTCATTGTAGTCTTACAATCATATGATTTTATAATCTGTTATTATATCTGTCACCCCAGTGAATATGTGGTTAAGTCGAATTTTGGTCAAAATGAGTTAAGTGGTCTAAGAGAATCACAGAGGCAACATCTTCATTGTGCATAAGTGTCTAAGTCAGTCAACGTTTTAAAGCAGAGTTATTGCGATGTGTTTTTTTCGATGATTTACCACAGACACCTGATTTTACATAAATGTTCAAACTTTAAAAGTTGTCCCCTGAAAAGTAAGGAATTTTGACTTAACCACATATTCACTGGGGTTACAGATATTTGCTTTCTTTAAACTAGAAAACATCTGTAACAAAATTAATAATATTAATTATTATTTATAACGAGGACCCTTGTTTACTACTGAATTTTCTCTTTTTGAGAATTTTAAAAATTGTTAATTGAGTAATGTTTCCTTATTTGCAGATAATGGAACTGATCATTTTTACATTTCTCTGCAGCAGAGCAATGCTTGGAGTCGCTCATGGGCAAAGCATACCTCTGAATATTACAGGAATGGAAACTACACCTCGAGCTCAAAATCCGGAAAACAATACGCAAGAACCTGTTGTTCAGGATGTTCAGAAAAATGGTACAGTAGATGAGAAAGTCCCTGAAATAATGAAAATATCAGCGCGTGCCAACAACCAAGAAGAATATATTCAGGAAGCTGATACAGATGAATTAAAACAAAGATTTGGCATTGAGGGAGGCCTAAATCTGATAGAAAGAGCCGCGAACTTTCCTATGGAAGTAGCAGGAGATATCGGAACACTCATTAGTGGATTACTTGAATATACTTCAAGAACTACAGCAAATTTAGCAGAAGGGTTGGCAAAAGCAGGGGTTACAAACTATCTCCGAAGTAATCCAGGTTTTCAGCAATATTTAGCAAAACATTAAATTTATCACAATTATTCCTAAAAATTTGTCTGGATTGGTGTACCAATCTGGAGGAATTCTCTCCTATCTTAAAAATGCTTTTTAATCTTTGTATTCCTAGTTTTCCTACTTTCTAAAACGACAACACATAAGTCTCTACAGTAAAGAATTACCTAATTGGAATTATCATTATCACTAACAAAGAAATTTTGTGATATCCTTTCTTTTTATCTTTTGGTGAAATAGAAAAATCCAGATACAAATATTATCTGTCATCTTGCTGCAAGTTTTTTCTATTGTTTGTAAAAACTTTATATTCTATAAATTATAAGTTGTCGTCATATATACACTATTTATTATCCTTTTATATTATATCTTTCTGGACACAGTGAAGATACGTTACATCTAACAAATGCTATATTATATAACTTTTTCGCAAGCAGTTTTACTATTAACATGATAAATTATACGTGTGATTGGTATAGTATGTTATTATTAGCAGGCTTTAGATATAGATTTTCTTTATTAAAATATTAAATTAGAAAGATGTTATCATTTGCTTTTCTTATATAGTGGCACAATTATAAATAAGTATTCTCGATTTTTTTGTTAACGTATAGAGAAAATGGTGTGATTTCAACACAAACAGTGGCACTTCATTTTTTCTGATAATAGCGAAGCGGAGCGTAAAGTAAATGAGATTGTTGGTTTTGTGCTCATATCATAGAAGACTAAGTAATAACGACAAAGGACAGAATTGATCTATCCAACAGTGATTATTGTACTGCCCAGAAAAAAAATTAGTTTCACAACATCAATTTGTAGCAATATAAAAATTCATATTTAAAAAAAAAGTTCTGATGCTTAAGTAAAACTTAATGTTACCGCTTTGCCTGGTAGAACAATTGTGCACCTATAGTACAAGAGCCCAAGAGGGGAAAAAAGGCTGTTATCTCACCTCAATTTTTGATTACTTTAATGAAAACTATGTATGATTACTAGTCAAAATTAATGAGTCTGCCAAGTATAGGTGGGGAGAATAAAAAATGGTGGCTGTTTCAAAGCGATAAAAAAAATTAATTTTTCATTCGGAGCTCTATATCATAAAAAGTAGGAATAATACAAGAAAACCTAAGACAACGTAATTTAAAGAAGAGCTAGTTTGCTAAAATATGAGCCCTAATAGATAAATTTACTATCAATAGTTCTCGAGATATAGCTTTTTAAAAAGCAACATTTCATAAAAATGGGATGTACTAAAAGATCAGTAGTTAGTGAATTTATTTTGAAAAATCTATATCTCCAAAACCATTTGATGTACATATCTCTTTTAGCACTCAAATTAAAGCTAGTGTATAGAGCTATAGAGTAGTTTATTATGTTTATCTTCGTAGGAGTAATAGTTTTCATGAAATTTGTTAAAATAAATTGATTTATTGTTGTTCGGACAAATTTTCAATTGCCAAATTCATATTCATATGTGAATATATAAAAACTAAACCCCCTACGAAGATAAGTGTCATAAACTACTTTATGGAAAGTTAAATTTCCATTATTTTGAGTGTTGGCAGATATATGTGTGTCTTATGGATCGAGAGATATATTTTTTCAAAAATCCAACATTTTATAAAAACAACTAGAAATTAACATTTTGTGATTTTATTTTGTCAAATATCATAAAAACTACTACTCCTACAAAGATAAACATAATTAACTATTTTATAGTAAATTTAACTAGCTTTACTTTCGCTGGCAGACATCTGTACGTTTAATGGTTTCTGAAATAAAGTTTTCATAAATCAAACTCATGGTCTGAACTACTATGAATCAATTTATTTTAGCAAATATCATGAAAACTACTATTCCTAGGAAGGTAATGGTCATAAACTTTTTATAGTCCACTAAACTAGTTTTAATTTGAGTGCTGATAGACATCCTGAGGGTTTCTGATATATAGAGATAGAGTTCCTGAGATATAAATTCCCTAAAACAAATTAACTTACTACTAATCTTTCAGTATATTTTTAAGAAATTTTACTTTTTAAAAAGATATATCTCGAGAACTATTGGACGCAAATAGCTCTATTAGAGCTAATATTTCAGCAAATTTACTTTTCTTTAAATAATGGGCTCTTATGTTTTCTAGTGTTATTGATAGTTTTTAAGATATAGAGCTCTGAATGAAAAATTAATGTTTTGAAACAGCCACCATTTTTTATTCCCCCTACCTATACTTGGCAGACTCATCAATTTTGACTAGTAATTATACATAGTTTTCATTAAAGTAATAAAAAATTTGGGGTGGGATAACTACCTTTTTTTCTTCCCGGCTCTTTTACTTCTAAGTATACTCTAAAACATAAAGAAATAACAAGCATATCTACTGAAGAAAATCTATTTTTCGCCCAAAGGAAAATACAAGATTTGTTAAATAACAATCATATCCTGAAATCATAACATTTTATTGAATAATATTTTGAAAATTTTTATAATAATTGATAATCACTTTATTTATTGATAAGTATTCTTACAATCTGCCACAAACTTGAGAAATGAGTAATAGTGCTAATTGAACACATTCATACCAAAAAAGAAAAAAAAAGAGAAAAATAAATAAAATCTCTATAAAATATAAATAAATAAAATGAACATAATCAAACAATGTAAAATAGATTATATACAATATTTACAATCTCGACCTGTGGATCTCCAAGTCCACTCTATCCTCCACGTAGAGGGGTAGAGCTGAGCCCTTCAGAATCGCAGCGCAGCCCTCTCACCGCGTCACTGGTAATGAGCCAGTGGAGGCTGAGCTAGCGTACTAAATCGCAGCCACTCTACTAGAGCGGGGCATCTGGCCGTTGCCAAATCTCCAATTGCCGATTTAATTTTACAAACCTTGGTCCTATCCTATATACAGTTTTCACAGCTGACATTCCTACCCATCCTAACACAATCCTCACCACGTATGCCGATGACACATGTCTATTGTCAGTGAACAATGATCCTTACATTGTATCCCAAACCCTCCAATCCCCACATCACCACCCTTGAAGAGTGGTGCCAAAACTGGAGGATTAAAATAAATTCCAATAAATCCCACCAAATCACATTTACCCTTCGACGTAAACCCATGACCTCTTCCCCTACAATATCCTTTAATAATACCCCACTTATTCCTGTCGAACAGATCCGTTACTTAGGACTACATCTCGACAAACGACTGACATGGAATCCTCATACAAGACTAAAAAGACAAGAAACGGCTCGTAGATTCCGACTATATATATATAGATACCGTTCCTTACATAATAAACTTCTCAACCACCCAAATCCACTTGCTCCTAACCTGGCTTCTCCTTCATTACCTAATAATCCTCCTAGGCGTCTGAAAAGAAGATGGCCTCGAGATCTTCTCTAGAAATGTTATTGGAGTTCTATCAGTGGGTAGATTCTCTACATGTTTTTATCATGTCACTATGTCACCTATAGCAAATTTACTTGTTGTATATATGTGTATACAGTTGTAAATATCAATAAATAAATTATTAAAAAAAAAAAAAAAAAATTTACAAAAGGTCTCTTGGCCATTACCGTTTCAACCTTCGAGGTGGGTTGTAAGGATGGGTAGATAAGGGTTTGAAATAAAGGATTAGGATGGCTGGAAAGGTTTATATGGAATTTTTAGAATTTGGTTGATTTGAGGTCAAGGACAAAATGGATATGAAGGTAACGGTGTAGTGTTCTGTTGGAAACGTAATAAGGTGCATTTACTATAGTTCTAAGGATTTTGGATTGAAAGGATTAGATACGTTTGATGATTCGAAGGTTTAGCTGTTCCCCAAAGTTATAGTCTGTAGGTCTAAATAGGTCTGAGGATAGTCTTATAAATTAGTAGTTTTCTAGTAATTTGTAGTAGTTTTGTAGTAATTAGTAGTATCATATTGAAGATTAGAGGTGCAGCTGAGTAGTCGGTAAAGTTCCCTGAATCGTCTGTTCACCTCTTTTCTTTTAAGTCTAGTGTGTTAGTTCCAGTTGAGTCTTTCGTCTAGAATAAATTCAAGATCTCGCACTGAGTCGGATCTGGGTAAAGGAATATTATTAAAAGAAAGGATTCATTGATTTTTATACGCCATTGATTGCTCAATCAACATTGCTCAATCTGGGTGAGGTGTTTTTGGAGAATAGATGAGGCTGTTACAAGATCAGAATGGGAGGATAGAATGGCTGTATCGTCAATAAATGTTGCCAGGAACGCATTGGAAGTGGTGGGAATGTCAGTAGTGAAGAGAATGTAGATGACAGGACCTAAGGCACTGCCTGGGGAACCCCTGTCTCGATTGGATAAATATTCGAGTACTAAGAACAACTGAAAACTCAAAAGGAGTGATTTGATAGGTAGGAGCGGAAGATAAAGTATAAGGTCTGAGATAATATGAACTTGAGTTTGAAAAGCAATCCGGCATGCCATACTCGGTCAAAAAGCTTGCGCTTTGCCCAGAATGGCACCCGAGAAGTATTGTTCCTTTTCAAGAGGCATATTGAATGACTCTGAGACCTTGTTGAACTGTAAAGTGTCTAGGCGGAATTCAAATTGATGTGCAGGAAAACTCTGTGATTTCACTATGGATAGAATACGTTTTAGGGGTTTAAAAAAAAAAAAAAAATTGAGAGGATTTGAAGTAAGCTAATAGGTCTATAGGAAGCAGAATTATTAGGAGGTTTTCTTGGTTTTGGAAAATGAATTATAATGAAGTGTTTCCACAGGACAGGAAGGGTTTTGCTTAGGATACAATTGTAGATATATGTAAGGAATATTATAGCTTTGGGTGGAAGTAGAAGAAGGATTTGAGGAGTAAGTTGATCATACAGCGACACCTATACGGATTCGTCCGGTTTACTTTATTATCCAGTTTACGACCAAATTCCGTTAAGTACCCGGGGAAGAGAATACCACCGCCGACGCACTTTCGAGGGTCGAGAACATCGAGTGCATTGACGATTATGTTGATACAGCGGCAGAACAACAGAAAGATCTAACTATTATAGAGCTACAGAAAAATGCCTTCAACTTCAATGGATCAAACCTCCCGGTTCTATAACGACAGTGGAGGCACGGCACAAACGCAACGTCGATAGAAAGAGACGTCAAAGCGGCTCAACTCAGTCTTACACCCATTCCAGGACCCGCCAACCCTTCTAATGACTTCGAGGCCGAACAGCATCGAGCAGAAACAATGAATCACACTCCGCTCGTGGAGTAAACCCTACTGTTAGGTTGTACGCTAATGTCATTGGAAGGAGGATGATGTGATGGAAAAAAAAAATGATTTTTCAATTTTTTTTTTTTCATCGGAAGAACGTGGGCGCTCGGGTCGGAGCAATCAATCGCGAGACGAAGCCTTAGGAAGGAATACGAAGATATTTTTTTTAAAGAATGATACATGCTTGGGGCAACTGGGAAGACAGTACATGAGATAATATAAGCGTCACCACATCCGAGAAGAGCGTCAAAGTTTAAAACGCCAGGGAATAATTATTGATAGAACTTCCCCGTACAATAGTCCGTTGTGGACAGTGAAGAAGAAGAGCCTGGTGAATCTATTGAAAAGTAGAGGGTGGTTATTGAATACAGGAAGCTGAATGAGAATACCGTTGACGAAAAGTATCCGATCTCCAGATTTGAAGACATCATGGACAGGCTGAGCGGGGCGACGGTATTTGGCACATTGGACTTGAAGGACCGATATCATCAAGTCAAAATGCATCCTGAGGATCAACATAAGACGGCATTCACAGGACACTACGAATTTACAATAATGCCATTTGGACGGAAAAATGCTCCCATAACCTTTCAGCGCCTGATGGACGAGTTTTTGAGGGGAATTGACGAATCTGTATGCCAGATTTATATGGACGATCTCCTAGTGTTCAGTAAGAGCAAAGAAGAACACTTGCAGCATTTACACAGCGTATCCCAAAGAATTAGGAAATTCGGGCTGAAGTTATCTGGAGAGAAATCATCGCTTGGGCAGGAACAAATTAATTTTTTGGGCTACACTATTTCCACGGAAGGAGTTAAATCTGACGCGGATGAAATTGCAGCTACACGGAAGATGGCGGTTCCTAGGGATGTGAAGGGAGTTCGAAGGCTGTTGGGAATATAAAATTGTTACAGAAGATTTTTGCCATAAATGGCTGAGTACCTCGTCCCACTCAACGACCTTCTCAAGAAAGGGAGAAAGGTGATCATCACACCGATGGTCGAAGACAATATAAGGCGGTGCATGGAGAAGCTGCAATAATAGCCGGTGCTTGAGTCCCCGGACTTCACTCACCAATTCAATATCACTACGAACGCAAGTGAGTACGCGCTAGAAGCAGTGTTGTTTCAAGAGGGTGAAGGAGGAGATCGCCCAGTTGCCTACGCCAGTACGCGCCTGACAGAGACGAAGACCAGATACAGTGCGCTGGAACGATAGCTCTTGGGAATAGTGTGAGCTGTTGACCACTTTAGGCCCTATGTGTTCGGAAGGATGTTTAAAGTACACACGGACCATAGGCCGCTGCAAAGGGTGGGAAAGTTGAAGGAGTCTTCGGCTAGGATTACGCGTTGGAAGGAGTTATTGGGACAGTACAATATGGAAATCACATATAAACCTGGAAAAGAAAATATGGTAGCTGATTGGTTATCTCGAGCAATAACAGTAAATGAAGTAGAAGAAGAGGCCGGGGAATCGTCCAGGCAATCCCTGCGAGAGTAGACACCGGGACAGGAGGAAGAACAGAATGTGGCGAAGATAGACGATAGGTAAGAATCTTCGTCTAACGAGAGCTCAGAGAAAGGAAGACCAATAGATATGGAAGAAATTGAGGATATCATTAACGACAAGAGGCGGCAGATTATATGGAAGAACGAAAACCACAGGATTAGTCAAAGTTGAGTGTTACAAGTATTGGAGGAGCAATATCACGACGATTTGGTCGCAGTCAGGTGTGAAAAACGACCAGATCTGTAAAATGTTGAATAACGCTTCCAAGCATGGAGAAAAGTGTCACCTGTACGTTGGGAATGAAACCATATGGGAGAAGATCAAGCGGCTATGGCATGATGAACACATAGGAATGGACTGGACATTTTCCCGATGCTAGCTGATGATGGGAACCCTTCAGGAAGACGAACACCAGAGAGAGGTGACTGTAACATATCAACAGGACAAAACAAATCATCGAGGAATCTCGGAGGCCCTGCAAACATTGAAGAGAAAGTAATTTTGGTGGGGAATGAAGAATACGATCAGTGAACTTTTAGGAAACTGCGAAGTTTGTCTACGCACAAAGTATGGCAGGCATCCACCAATGCAGGAAAAGTCATCGGATGCAGTGCTGGCAGCTCTCCGAGTGTGGTTTCAATTTTACGGAGTTCCGCAGCGCATCTCATCAGATTCAGGAAGAGAATTTGAGAATGCCATGATTCGAACAGAAATGAAGGACCTTGACGTAATATGGCATCTCAACACACCAGGGCATCCTAAGAGTAGAGGAGGCATAGAGCGGCTTCATGGCACATTGAGTGACCATCTTCGACTGTATCAGGTTGACCAGGGACTGAAACCGGACGTGGCAATGCCTAAGGCGATTGTGGCATACAATCATTCCATACATACAGTTTCGGGGTTTTTACCATTTGAGATCCTCTTTGGGCTTCGAGGTCATCAGCGGGACTATAAGTGCACGGCAGCAAACGGAGAAGAAATACACAACAACCATGTTGCTCGAAGTAAGTTATGGGAAAAGGCCCGGGGAAGAATGGAAAAGGAAAAATCCAGGAGGGTAGCTAGGGAGAAGTTAAAGGTTACAGATCGGATGGGAGCAATCAAAATCGGGACGATTGTATTTAGAAAGTTGGGGTCTAACAGGGGTAAGAAGATACAGCGATACGAGGGTCCATTCAGGGTGATAATTATAAGGGAACACAATATTGTAACAATAGAAAGTATTAGAGACCCCAAAAAGAGGAGAACTGTCCATATAGAAGAATTTAAACTTCCGGCAATGGCAATATAAAAACTGAAGTGTTCCCATACTAGATTAGGTTACAGAAAATTTAGTTATTTATTCTCTTTATGTATTTTTTTTGGTGTGTTTTAAAGTTATTATTGATTTTTGTAAATATTTTATTTTTCTTTCTTTGTTTTGGATTTTTGTGAATATTTTATTTTTTCAGTCTAGCTTGTTCATTTACTGTATGAAATTTTTATTCATAGGTTTAAATTATGTATTTAGCGTTTATTTAAGGGAACTCGTGAGCTTTTTCAATGTTATGTATATAGTTTTTTTTTTATTTATTGTAAATAGTTTTTGTTATACTAAATTCTCACATTTTTTATTTTTTCATTTAATTTATTTATTTATTTAATTTTTTTGAATTTTTATATTCACTATCCTTCCTGTTTCATTTATATTCATGTATCTATCTTTTAATTTATATTCATGTGTTATCTTCTTAAGTGTACTTATTTTAATTACTTTATTATTTATTTTCTATTATATTTACACTTTTCTGTATCCCCGCTCATTTGGTATATTTTGTTTCTTAATTACTTACACACATTGTATCCCATTATTTTATACTTTACTGTTCACCTAATTTAAATACTTTTTTACTATGTTTACTTTACAAATTATTTTCGTTATTGTAGCATAACTGCCGTCCCCACTCCTCCCAATACCAACGGTCACTTTATTTTTGACTGCCGTCAAAACAGGTATGCATATTGTCTCATCATTAGATTTGTGTTTTTTTCTTTTTACATCTCTTTATTTGTATTTTCTTTAATAATTCTGTTCTTATCTATCTGTTACTATTACCCTTTTCATTTACTATTGACAACCTTTAATTTTTCTTATTATATCTTACTTTTTTACATTTTATACCCCTGTTATTTTACACTTATGTTTTTTTTTCTTTTTTTTTTTTCCTATTGTAACTATGTGTTTGTATCTTTTTTAGACCTGACGAAGCCCTGCAACGTGGGGCGAAACGTTGGCTCAATAAAATAGTATAATTATCTACTATTTGAGTTTTTTTTTACCGCACCCGGACCATATTCCATTCATCGTAAATAGTTTTTGTTTTATATGTTATCATATTATATAGTATTAGTTTACGAGAATTGTTCGTAAACTGGTGGGGGGAAGTTGTATTTCTGTATGTATTCAGTGAAGTATGAGTCAGCTGTTATTTCGATGTGGGGATCAGCTGATCGAATGTATATAAGAGATGCACCGAACACAATAAAGTCAGTATGTTACAGCAGTTCAAGCATGTTAGATCTTATTCCTTCTTCTCTTTTTTGACATTTTGCTTTCGCCAATACTTTATATATAACTTACGATTAGACTGAAAGAATAACGTAAAATAAAAAGGGACTCGGGCAGAGTACCGACACAAGGATACTTAAAACTGACTTTATTATTAGAATCATCAGGTCTACATAGGCTCTGAATTTATTGTCAAATTTATAGGTACTAATCCTAGTAGTACAGAGTTCTTCTTATTATTTAGAGGATATATACAGCTAACTTGTATATATTATATCGGCCAAATATAAAAAAAAAAGATAAGAAGGAATAAGATGTAACATGTGTGAACTGTTGTAACATACTAACTTTATTGGGTTCGGTACATCTCTTTATATACATGCGATCAGCTGATCTCCTCAGTCAGC